>NW_023046354.1:0-58094 GCF_011762505.2 Arvicanthis niloticus
CATCCTTTCCACTTTCCAACAAGACGAGGTCCTCTACAATGTCCACCACAGAAACCATCCTTCCCCTCTTCACCACAGGGACTTCCTTCCCAATATCTCTGACATGTGGGTCTCACACTGCACAACAGTGAAGTCCTTTTTCCACTGTCCACTATAGAAACTTCTCATCAAACTAAATCAAATCAAAACCAAATCAAATCCAAATCAAAAAGAGAAATGTCCTCATCACTGGTCTACCACAGTGACTTCCTACTACTGTCTACCACAGGAAGACATACAGCTGTCTCCACAGGGACCTCCTGCTTTCGCTGTCACACAAAAAGGCTTCCTTCCCACTGTTTACAACAGGGACATCTTCCTAATGTCCAACACACATCTGTTTCCCACTGTCCACTACGAAACTCCATCCCCTGTACCCATAGGGACATACTCCCCACTGTCCTCTAAAAGGATTTCATCAACAGTCCACAACAAAAATGTCCTACCCCTGTCCACTACAGGGACATCCTGCACACTGTCCACCCAAGAATTTCATCCCACAGTCCACCATATGGACGGCCTTCCCACCTGTCCACCAAATGGACATCCTTCCCACTGTCTACACAGCGACACCTTCCCACTGTCCACCAATGGCTTCCTTCCCACTGTCCACACACAGCGAACATCCTACCCCCACCAGTCCACCAGACGTGTGTCTTCCCCACTGTCCAACCACACAAGAATTCTTCCTTTGCACAAACAGGATGTCCCCTCCCCACTGTGCACCAATAAAGACATAACTTTGCATTTTTCCAACCACAAGGGATGTCCTTTCCACTGTCCACCAAAGTGAGGTGCTCCCTGCTGCCCATAACAGAGGCTCCTCACGCACTGTCCCCCACAGTGATTTCCTCCTCATTTTATAAAAGAACGAGTACTTCACCAATGTACACACCTCAGTGATATCCTCTTGTTATTTACCACCTACAGAAACATTTCTCCCCCCAGTGTCCACCAGAGGAACATCTCACCAAACTGTCCACCGAAGGGATGTCCTTTCCAACTCACCATACATAACATCTTCCCCACTGTCCACTACCGGGATGTCCTTGCCCACTGTCACTACATGGAGGTCTTATCCACTGTCCACCACAGGCATGTCCACCCCCTGTCCCCCAGAAAAACAGTGTCCTCCTCTGCTCCATTTTCCCCACAAAACCAGACACTTCACTGTCTACCACAGAAACATCTCATCCCTGTCCCTCATTGGGACATCTCTCCCTCTGTCAAAACACAAGAGGTCTCCCTGCTGTCCACCCAGTGATGTCCTTCCACTCTCCACAACATCAATGTCCTTTCCACTGACAAAAGCAGGGACTGTCCCCCCACACCCCCCTTTTTTTTTTCCACCACATGATGGTCCTACCCACTGTCCACGCCACAGGGAATCCTCCTTCCTGTCGACCACATTGATGTCCTCTCATCTGTCCACCACAGGAAAGGTCCCCCTTCTCACTGTTTTCACCAAAAGACCATCCTTCCCACTGTTCAACACAAGGAGCATCCTCCTGTCAACCACACCATTGATGTCCTCACAAACTTCTACCCAAGAGATGTTCTCCGCACTCGTCTCCAAACTAGGGGCAATCATTCCCAATGTTCCACCAAAGGGACTTTCTCTTTTGCACAACAGAGATTCCTCATGATGTGCACCACAGGAACATCTTCCAGGGCACCGATAAACGTCTCAACACTGTCCCCCCCAGAGATATCCTCTGCACTCTCCAAAACAGGGTATCCTTCACCCACAAGTCCCCCCAAAATAATGTTTTTCTCTCACCACAAAACGTCATCATCACTGTCCACAACCGAGATGTTCTTAACCACGTCCTTACCACAGGGACATCCTGCACATTGGGCAACCACAGGGATGATCCTTCTGTCTGTCAACCACAGAGATGTCCTCACCCAACTTCTCCAAAAAAAGACACATTTCACTGTCCACCACAGGGATTTCAAATCCCAACTGTCCAACACACCGGTTTCCTCTTCACTGTCCCCACAGAGATGTCCTTCCCACTGTCCACTCAAAGGGATATCGTCCAACTGTCCCATCAGAGGCCTATCCTTTCACTGTCCAAAGAAAGGTACACCCTGCTTTCTACAACTCGGAACTCTTCCTATGTCCACAATCAATGATATCCTTTTCACTGCCCACCACAGGGACATCCTTTACCACTGTCCACCACATGGTGGTCCTCCCCACTGTCCTCCAGAGGGACTCTTGCCCTGTAGATCACACTTAAGTCTTTCCCAATGTCCAAACATGTATGTCCTTCCCACAATCCCCCCCCAACATAATGTCCTTCCCACTCTCACCACAGGGACTTCTTCCCACATGTTCACCAAAGTAAGGTTATCTCGAATATCCACCACAGTGGATGTCTCTACACTGTGCACCTAAGTGACACCTCCCCCTCTCTCTAAAACAACAGGGACATCCTTCCACTGTCCCTCACACACATGAGTGTTTCTCCCCACTGTCCCACCAAGTGGACATGCTTCCCCACTGTCTACTACATGGAGGTCCTTCAACAATGTCCACAACATGGAATCCTTCCCACCTCTACAAAATAAAAATGTCCTCCCCTCTGTCCAACTCATGGGCTTCTTCCCAGTGTTCACCATAGAAAGGTCTCTTTCCTACTGTCCACCACAGTGATTTCCTTACCACTGTCCAAACGGTGACATCTCCCGACTGTCCACACAACCGGGGATGTCCTTCCCACTGTCCACCACAGGAAAGGTCTGCCCACCGTCCACTCACAGGGTATGTCCTTTCCACTCTCCACTTAAGTGCCTCCTCCCCTCTGTCTCCACAAGAGGGAACATTCACATCAATTCTTTCCAATGTCCACCAGAGATGTTCCTTCCCACAGTAAAAAACATAAATGTCATTTCACTGTCGCACCCAGGGACCTCCTTTTCCACTGTCCACCCCAGGATCTCCTCCCCTGTCTACCACAGTGTGGTCCTCCCCAATCTCCACCCAGTTAGGTCCCTCTCCACTGTCACCACAGTGGCACGTCATTTCATTGTCCCCAACAAGTAATCTCCCCACTATCCACAACAGGGATGTTCCTTCACACTGTCCACCAAAGAGACGTTCTAACCCCACCCTCCACAGGGACCTCCATGTCTGGTAACAGTGGTCTACCAGAGAGGGATGTCCTACCCACTGTCCACCCTCCAAAGGGACATTCTTCCCACTGTCCACTATGGTACCCTTTCAAATGTCTACCACAGAGCTCTTTCCCACTGACCACCACAAGGAGGTCCTTCATACTGTCCCAAACCATAGAGAAGTCTCCCTGTTGTCCAGCAAGGGATGTCCTTCCCATTGCTCACACAGGAACATCCTCCAATTGTCCACAGTGATATCCTTTTCACTGTTCACGCACGGGACATCCTAACCCCTTTTGCACAACAGGGACATTTTCACTGTGCTCAACAGGACTCCCCCTTTGCCCAACAGGAATGTCAGCACACGCTCTCACTCCAGAGATGTCCTCTGCACTCTCCACAACAGGGACGTCCTCCCACTAGCCACCAAAGACATGTCTTTCCACTATTCACCACCGGGATGTCATTTTCAAATGTCCAACACAGAAAAGTCCTCTTTCACTGTCTACCACTGAGGATGTCCTTCCCCCTATCCACCAAGGGATATCCTCCCCACTGTCCACCAGAGATATCCTTCCCACTGGTTCACCACAAGGAGGTCCTCCCCATATTGACAACAGGGATCTTTCTCCAACTGTTTACCACAGGACTTCTTAACTGTCCACCACCACAACTATGTTTCCCAGTGTTCACTACAGGACCATCCATCCCACTAATCCACAGGGACATACTCCCCCTTTCCTCGCAGCAGGGAGGTCCATCCCACTCTCCACAACAGAAGGTTCTATTCACTGTCCAACACAGGGACATCCTTCCCAACCATCCACCCCAATGGAGTTTCCTTTCCAACAATCCAACAAGGGACGTCCTTCCCACTGTCCACCAAAGGACTCCTTCCACTGGTCCACAACACAGACATTTTCTCCACTATCTCCCACATGGCGTCCTTCCACTTCCAACACAGGGACGTCCTAACCCACCGTCCCACCAGAGTGTTGGTACTCTCCACTGTCCACCACAGTAGCATCCTCCTGTGCACAACAGGGATGTCCTCAACCACTGGTGCACCACACAGATATACTTGCATTGTCCACCATAGGACATCATTCCCACTGTCCCACCAAAGTGAGATCCTCCCTGCTGTCCCAGAGGGGCCTGACCTTACCACGTTCCACAACAGGTCATCCTCACCACTGTCCACCACGGGATGGTCCTTCCCCTGTTCACCAGAGGAACCTATATGTTGTGGACAGTGGGAATGGGACTGTCCTTTTGGTAGACAACCAGTAGGACGTCCTCTATGGTGTACTGTATGAAGAGTCTTGTGGTGGTCAGTGGGAGGAGTCTTGTGGTGGACAGTTTAAAGATGTACCTTTGTTAGATGGTGGGAAGAACGTCCCTTTGTTGGGCCGTGGGAAAAACATCCCTGTGGTAGAGACAGTGGGTAGGTTTTGTTTCCTGTGAAGGGCAGTGGGTAGAACATCTCTGTGGTGAACAGCTGGTAGGACATTCCTGGTGTGGACAGTGGGGAGAATATTTCTGTGGTGGACAGTTGAAATGACATCCCTGTGGTGGACAGTGGGTGAGGATCTACCTGTCATGGAGATTGGGGAGGAACTCCCTGTTGTAGACAGTTGTTAGTACTCCCTGTGGTAGACAGTGGGTGTACGTTCCTGTGGTTTGGACACTGAGGGAGGACGTCCCTGTAGTGACAATGGAAAGACATCCCTGTTGTGGACAGCGAGGAGGACTCCCCCTGTGGTGACAGTGGACAGGACATCACTTTGCAGGACAGTAGAGAGGACTCGCTGTGGTTGACAGTAGGAAGGAGGTCCCTGTGGTGGACAAGTGGGAAGCACTTTTATGTTGTGGACTGTGGGCAGAACATCTCTGTTTGTGGACATTTGGAAGATCTCCTTTTGGCTAAATGTTGGAAGAATGTACCTCTTGTGGACAGAGGGAATACGTCACTTAGGTGGACAGGGAAGGACAATCCCTGTGGGTGGACAGTGGGGAGGAACTTTCTGTGTTGGACAGATGAAGGACAATCCCTGTTGTGAGACAGTGGGGGAGGATGTCAATGGTTGGGGTTTCGTGGTAAAGACATCCCTTGATGGACAATAGAGATACCTTTCTGTGGTGAACATTGGGAAGATTGGTCCATGTGTTGGACGTGGGGAGGGCATTTAATGTTGTGATTGTGGGAAAGACATCCATGTTGTGGCATTTGGAAGGACCTCCGTGTGGTGGCAGTGAGAAGCATGTCCCTTTGGTGGACAGTGGGGAGAAACACTCATGTGGTGGACAGTGGGAAGGCAGCTCAGTGGTGGACCTAGGAGAGTACATAATTTAGTGGACTTTGGACGTAATTTCCTGTTTGTTGTACAACATTGTGTTCCTTTCTTTGTGGACAGTGAGAATGATTTGGCATGTTGTGGGACAGTGCGGAAGAACTCCCTTTGGTGGTACCTTGAATAGGACATCCCTGTGGTGGACAGTAGAGAGGACTTCCCTGTGGTGGACAGTGGGAAGGAGGTCCCTGTGGTGACCATAGAAATGACATGCCTGTTTGTGGACAGGACAGAGGACATCTCTGTGGGTGGACAGAAGAACGAACTCAACCTGTGGTGGACATTAGAGAGGACTTTCCCTGTGGTGGCAGTGAATAGAGGTCCCTGTGGATAGCTCATTTTGAAGGTTATATATGGTGTGGACTTTTGGGAAGGACCTCCACTGTTGTGGACTTGGTGGACAGTGGGAGGGATGACCCTTTATAGAACAGTGGGGCGGACTCCCTGTTATGGTCTGAGGGGAGGATATCACTGACGGTGGACAGAGGGAAGGACGTGTCCCTGTGGTGGACAGCAGGGGGACTTTTCTTTTTTTGAATTGTGGAAGGATATCCCTGTTGTAGACAGTGGGCGAGGACATCCCTGTGGTGGACAGTGGAGCAGGATTTCTGTGTTGGACAGTGGTGAGATATTACTGTTGGTGCACTGGAGAATGTCCTTGTGTTGCATAGTCAAAAATATGTTCACTATGGGGAGAGTGCAAGCAGGACATCTCTGTAGTGGCACAGTGGTTAGGACATCCCTGTTTGTGCCAGTGGGGAGGTGTCCCAGTTGTTTACACACTGGGAAGGACTTCACTGTGTTTTTTGATAGTTGGGAGACATCCCTGTTGGTGTAAGGAGTTGGGAGGATGTCCACATGGTGGAGACTTGAGAATAGTGTCCACTGTGGGGGACAGTGCAGACAAGACCTTGTAGACAGTAAAAAAATGTTCCTTGTAGTACACAAGAGAATGTCTTCTTTGTGAACAGTGAGAAGGATGTCCTTGTAGTGGGTAGTGCAGAGGACTTTCTGGGGTGTACAGTGGGTAAGAACATCCTGTTGTGCACAGGAGGATGTCCCTGAGGTGTACATTGTGGAGGAACATCAGTGTGGTGGACAGGCAGAAGGATGCTCCTGGTTGTGGACAGTGGGGATGACCTCCCTGTGGTGGATAATAACGTAGATGTCCCTGTAGTTTTACAGTGTGGAGGATATTCCATGATGATGAACAGTGGGAGGACGTCCCTGTGTGGACATTGATGAGGACAACAATGTTGTGGATAGTGCTAAGGATGTCCTTGTGTTACACAGGAGGACAGTGGGACGACATCTCTTTGGTGTACAGTGGAAAGATGTCCCTGTGGTGTACATGTTGGGAGGACCTCCTTGTGGTGGACAGTGGAGAGGACAGTTCTCTGTGGGGACAGTGGGGATGAATGTACATGTATTGTGAGGACAGTGGCGGAGGACGTCAATGTGGTGGACAGTATAAAGGACATCCCTGTGGTTTGACAGTAGAGACTTCCTGTGGTGGACAGTGGGAATTAGGTCCTGTGATGGATAGTGGGAAGGACATATATGTTGTGGACTGTGAGAAGGACGTCCCTGTTGTGGACACTGGGAAAGACGTCTTTGTGGTTGGAACATTGCAAAGTGTGTGCCCATGGTTGACAGTGGGAAGACCCTCGTTGTTTATGGACAGTAAGAAGGACATTCCTGTTATGATCTTAGGAAGATACACTGAGTGGACAGTGGGAAAGGACGTCCCGCTTGGTGGACGAGGGAAGGGCTTTTTCTGGTGTAAATAGTGGGAAGGACATCCCTTTTTGTAGACAGTGGAGAAGACATCCTCAGTGTTTGAACTTTGGGGAGATTTCACTGTGATGACAGTGGGGAGGATGTTACTGTGGTGGCACTGGAGAATGTCCTGTGGTGTATATTTGGAAGCATGTCGATATGATGGAGAGTGTGGAGGACATCTCTGTGGTGGACAGTGGTTACTACCATCCCTGTTGTGCACAGGAGGATGTTCCCTGTTGTTTCACATTGTGGAGTGTCCCTGTTTGTTTACAGTGGGAGGACTTTCGCTGTGATTTGATAGTTGGGAGGATATCCATGTTGGGTGGACAGTTGAGGATGATGTCTCTGTGTTTGAGTATTATAGTATTTCACTGTGTGGACAGTGTAGATGAGTTTCCTGGAGTGATAGTAAGCACAATGCTCTTGTGGTGGCACAAGAGAATTTCTCCTTTGGTAGATAGTGAGAAGTATGTCCTTGTAGTGGGAGTGCAGAAAGAAATCTCTGGGTGTACAGTGGTAAACGAAACATCCCTGTTCGGCACGAGGATGTCCCTGAGGTGTACAGTGGGAAAAAACACATCCCTTTTGGTGGACAATTAAGAGGACTTCTCCTGTGGTGGAATGTTGATATGAGTTCCTTGCGGTTTGACAGTGGTAGGACGTCCCTTTGGAGGACAGTGGGGAGGAAATCCCATTTGTGGACAGGCAGAAGGATGACTCTGTGGTGAGCAGAGTGGAGGACCTCCCTGTGGTGGACAGTGGGGGAGGACCTTTCTGTTGTGTACTGGGATGGGATGTCTCTGTGGTGGAATTTTGGGGAGGACATCACTTTGGTGGACAGTGGGGAGGATGTTTTCTGTGGTGGAAAGTGGGAAGAGTCCCTGTGGTGGACAGCAGGGAGGACATCTCTGTGGGTCTACAGTGGGGAAGGACATCTCTGTTTTTTGAGGACAGTGGAAAATAATATTTTCTGTAGTGCACAGTTGTGAGGACGTCCCCTGTTGTGGCACAGAGGATGTCCCTGTTGGGGTCAAAGTGTGAGTAGGATGTTTCTTTGGTGACAGTGGGAAAGACGTCAATTTGGTGACTGTTGGTTGGTCCACTCTTTAGTGCACATTGGGGAAGATGTCCTGTGGTGGACAGTGGAAAGGATGTCCCTGTGGTGGGCACATTGGTCAGATGTACCCTGTTTGCACAGGAGCATGTCCCTGTGGTAAACGGTGAGAAGGACATCATGTGCTGACATTGGTGATGATTGACCCTGTTTTGGACAGTTTTATGATATCCTTGTGGTAGCACAGGAGACATCCCTGGGTAAGAAGTAGGGAGGACCTCTTCTCTGTGGACACTGGGCGGAAATCCCTGTTGCTTGGACAGTTGGGTGGACCTCCTTGTGGTGGGACAGTTGTGTAGAACATCCCTGTGGTGAACAGTGTGAGGACTTCCTGTGCTAAACTGTAAAAATAATGCCTTTTTGTGGACAATGGAAAGGATGTCCATGTTGTTTGCCAAGGGGAGTATTTGTCCCTATGGTGGACAGTGTGGAGGACTCCCTGTGGTTTTACATGGGTGGCTGTCTCTGTGGTAGACAGTGGGGAGACATTCCTGTTTTAAAGTTGAGAGGACATCCTTGTTGTGGACAGTGGTGGACGGACATCTCTGTGGTGGACACTGGGAAGAATTCCCTGTGGTGGACAGTGGAGAGGGATGTTACCTGTGGTGATACAGTGGGAAAGGACGTTCTATGGTGGACATGGGAAGACTGTCCCTGGGTGGAGAGCAATAAGGACTTTCTCAGTGGTGGCCCGTGGGAACGACATCCTGGTGTGGACAGTAAAAGGAAGTCTCTTCGTGCACATTGGGGAATGGAACAATGTTCCTCTGTGAACAGTGGGAAGGTCATCCCTGTGGGGGACACAGTGGTTAGGATGACACTGTTGTTCACAGGAGGATGTCCTTGTGGTGACCAGTGGGGAGGACCACACGGCTGGTGGCTGTGGGTTAGAACATCCCCTGGATGGACAGTGGAAGGACGTCCATGTGGTGGACAGTGGGTAGGACCTTTCTGTTATGGACAGTGGGATGGATGTCCTTGTGGAGGACAGTTGGCAGTATGTCCCTTTTGTGTACATTGGGATGTATGTTTCTGTAGTGGACAGTTAGGAACATATTTGTGTGTCAGAGAGTTAGGGAGACGTACCTGTGGTAAACAGTGGGAAAGAAGACCTTTTGCAGATAGTGAAAAGATGTCCATGTGCTGGACAATGGGAAGGATGTCCCTGTTGTAGACAGTGGGGAGGTTCTCCCTGTGGTGGACAGTAAGTAGGACTTCCATGTGGTGGACAGTGGGGAGGAAGTTTCTCTTTTAGACAACTGAGAGTATGTTACTGTAGTGGACAGTGTGAAAGACATCCCTGTGGTGGACAGCAGGGAGGACCTCTGTGTGGTGGACAGTGGTAAAGATGTCCCTGTGATAGACAGTGATGAGGATCTTTCTGTTGATGGAGAGGACCACCTCATGGTGACAGTGGAAAGGACATCACAGTGGTGGACAGTGGTGAGGAGGTTTCTGTTGTGGACAGTGGTGAGGAAGTTTCTCTGGTGCAAAGGAAAACGTCCCTTTGGTGGACAGTGGAAAGTATATCTCTGTGGTGGACAGTAGAGAGATACACACTGTGGTGCACAGTGGGAAGAACATTTATGTTGTGGACAGTGAGAAGGAAGTCCCAGTATTCGATATTGGGAAAGATCTCCTTGTGCTGAAAAGTGAGAAGGATATCCCTCTGGTAGACAGTGGGGAGGACATCCCTGTGGTGGACAGGGGAGGACCCTGTGATAAACAGTTGTAAGAATGCCCCTGTGGTGGACAGCAGGGAGGACTTCACTATGGTGGAGAGTGGGAATGATGTCCCTGTGGTGGACAATGCAAAGTATGTCCTTGTGGTGCACAGTGGTGAGGACATCTCTCTTGTGCACAGGAGGATGTCCTTGTGGTGCACAGTGGGGGGGATGTCCCTTTGGTGGACAACAGGGAGGAATTCTCTATGGTGGACTGTATGAAGGATGTCCTTTCGGTGATCAGTGGGGAAGACTTTTCTGTTTTGAACAACTGAGAGGACAGTACTGTGGTGGACAGTGGGAAGGAGGTCCCTGTGGTGGACAGCAGGGAGAACCTCTCTATGGTGGACAGTTTTAAAGATGTCCCTGTGATAGACAGTGATGAGGATGTTACTTTGGTGGACATGGAAAGAACTTCCCTGTTGTGGACAGTGATGAGGACCTCCCTGTCTTGGATATTGGGAAGGATGTCCCTGTGGTGAAGAGTGGAAAGGATGTTTCTGTGGTGGACAGTGGAGAGAACCTCCTCATGGTGGAAAGTGGAAAGGACGTCACAGCGGTGGACAGTGGTGAAGAAGTTTCTGTGGTGGACACTGGTGAGGATGTTTCTCTGGTGCAAAGAAAAACATCCCTTTGGTGGACAGTGGAAAGTACATCTCTGTGGTGCACAGTAGAGAGAAACACACTGTGGTGGACAGTAGGAAGAACATTTATGTTGTGGACAATGTGAAGGAAATCCCTGTTGTCAATATTGGGAAGGACCTCCTTGTGGTGAACAGTGGGAAGGATATCTCTCTGGTGGAATGTGGAAAGGACATCACTGTGGTGGACATGGGGAAGGACATCCCTGGGGTGGACAGTGAAGAGGACATTTCTGTGTTGGACATTTGGGATGACATCCCTGTGGTGAATAGTGGGAAAAACATTCATTTGGTGGATAGTGGTGAGGATGTCCCTGTACTTGAGAATGCAGAGGACATCTCTGAGGTGGAGAGCGTTGCTGACCTCCCTGGTGTGCAAAGGAGGATGTCCCTGTGGTGAACAGTGGTGAGGATATCCCTGTTGTGCACAGGAAAATGTCCCTGATGTGAAAAGTGGGTAGGATGTCTCAGTGGTGAAGAGTGAAAAGGATGTCACTGTGGTGGACAATTTGGAGGATGTCC
Source organism: Arvicanthis niloticus (assembly GCF_011762505.2). Lineage (NCBI taxonomy): Eukaryota > Metazoa > Chordata > Mammalia > Rodentia > Muridae > Arvicanthis > Arvicanthis niloticus. The sequence continues at coordinate 11,297 of NW_023046354.1, forward strand.
CTGTGGTGGACAGTGGGAAGGACATCCCTTTTGGGACAGTGGGAAGGACATAGCTCTGGTAGACAGAGAGAATGACATCCCTGTTGTGGACAGTGGGAATGACATCTCTTTTGTGGACAGTGGGGAGGATGTCACTGGTTTGGACAATGGTAAGGACATTCCTGTGGTGGACAGTAGAGAAGACCATTATGTGGTGAACAGTGGGAAGAAGGTCCATGTGTTGGACAGTGAGGAGGATATTTATGTTGTGGATTATGGGAAAGAAGTCCATGTTGTGGACATTGGGAAGGACCTCCGTGTGGTGGACAGTGTGAAGCATGTCCCTCTCAAGGACAGTGGGGAGAAAAATCCTGTTGTGGGTAGTGGGAAGGACATCTCTGTGGTTGATATATGAGAGGACATCATTTAGTGGTCATTGGGAAGAACATTCCTGTTGTGGACAGCAGGGTGTACATTTCTATGGTGGAAATTGGGAAGGATATGCCTGTTGTGGACAGTGCAGAGGATGTCATTTTGGTGGACAGTGGAAAGGACATCCCTGTGGTGGACAGTAGAGAGGACTTCCCTGTGGTGGACAGTGGGAAGGAGGTCCCTGTGGTGGACCATGAAATAACATGACTGTTGTGGCCAGGGCGGAGGACATCCCTTTGGTGGACAGTGGAAAGGACATACCAGTGCTGGACAGTAGAGAGGACTTTCCTGTGGTGGAGAGTGAGCAGGAGGTCTCTGTGGTGGACATTGGAAGGACATATATCTTTAGGACTGTGGGAAGGACGTCGCTGTTTTGGACATTGGGAAAGACCTCCTTGTGGTGAACAGTGGGAAGTATGTCACTCTGGTGGACATTGGGGAGGAACTCCTTGTAGTGGACAGTGGGAATGATGTCCCTGTGGTGTAGAGCGGGGAGGTCGTCACTTATGTGGACAGTGGTAAGGACATCTCTGTGGTGGATAGTAGATAGGACCACTCTGTGGTGAACAGTGGGAAGAAGTTTCCTGTGGTGTGGAGTGGGAAGGTTATTTATGTTGTGCATTGTGGGAAGGACGTATATTTTGTGGGCATTGTAAAGGAACTCTATGTGTTTTACAGTGGCAAGCATGTCCCTCTGGTGGACATTGGGGAGGACCACCATGTGGTTGACAGTGTGAAGGACATCCCTCCGGTGGACAGAGGAAAGGACATAATTGAGTTGGACGTTAGGGAGTATGTTTCTGTTGTGGACAGCAGGGTATACCTTTCTGTGATGGACAGTGGGAAGGACATACCTATTGTGGACAGTGCAGTGGACATCCCTGTGGTGAACAGTAGAGAGGCTTTCCCTGTGGTGTACATTGGGATGGAGGTCCCTGTGCTGGAGAGTGAAAAGAACATGCCTGTTGTGGACAGTGCAGAGGACATCCGTGTGGTGAACTGTGAAAAGACTTCCCTGTGGTGGACAGTACAGAGGACTTCCCTGTGGAGGACAGTGGGAAGGAGGTCCCTGTGGTGGACATTGGTAGGACATATATGGTGTGGACTGTGGGAAGAACGTCACTGTTGTGGACATTGGGAAAGTCCTTTTCGTGGACAGTGCGTTAGAAACTGGGAAGGACCTTTCTGTTTTGAATTATGGTAAGGACATCCCTGTGGTGGACAAAAGGGATGACATCCCTTTGGTGGACAGTGGGGAGGATTTCACTGTGGTAGACTTTGGGGAGGATGTTACTGTTGTGCACTGGAAAACGTCCTTGTGGTGCATAGTCAGAAGGATGCCATATGGTAGAGAGTGTGGAGGACATCTCTGTGGTGGACAGTGGTTAGGACATCCCTGTTGTGCCAGTGGGGAGGATGTCCCAGTTGTTTACAGTGGGAAGGAATTCACTGTGTTTGATACTTTGGAGGACATCCCTGTTGTGGACAGTTTGGAGAATGTCACTGTGGTGGAGAGTTGAGAAAATTTCACTATGGTGGACAGTGCAGATGACGGCCTTGTAGACAGTAACAACAATGTTCCTGTAGTACACAAGAGAATGTCTCTTTGGTGGACAATGAGAAGGATGTCCTTGTAGTTGGGAATGCAGAGGACATCTCTGGGGTGTACAGTGGTAAGAACATCCCTGTTGTGCACAGGAGGATATCCCTGAGGTTTATAGTGGAAAGACATCACTGTGGTGGACAGGCAGAAGGATTTTCCGGTTGTGGACAGTGGGGAGGACCTCCCTGTGGTGGACAATGTGTAGGATGTCCTTGTGGTTTACAGTGTGAAGGCTATTCATGTTGTAGACAGTGGTTAGGATGTTCCTGTGGTGGACATTGGTGAGGACAACCATGTTGTGGACAGTGGTAAGGATGTTCTTGTGGTATACAGGAGGTTGTCCCTGTGGTGAACAGTGGGAAGGACATCTTTTATTTGAACAGTGGAAAGGACGTCCCTGTGGTGGACAGTTGGGAGAAACTCGCTGTGGTGGACAGTGGAGAAGACGTTTCTGTGGTGGACAGTGGGATGTAGAAGTTTGTTGTGGACAGTATGGAAGTTGTCAATGTGGTGGACAGTGGAAAGGACATCCCTGTGGTGTACAGTAGAGAGTACTTCCCTGTGGTGGACAGTGGGGAAGAGGTCCCTGTGGTGGACAGTGGGAAGGACATAAATATTGTGGACTGTGGGAAGTATGTCCCTGTTGTGGACATTTGGAAAGACCTCTTTGTGGTGGACAGTGGGAAGTGTGTGCCTCTGATGGACAGTGAGGAGGACCTCCTTGTGGTGGACAGTGGGAAGGACATCCCTGTAATGTTCTGAGGAGAGGATATCACTGAGGTGGACAATTGAAGGACATCTTCTTGGTGGACAGCGGGAAGGACCTTTCTGGTGTGAATAGTGGGAAGGACATCCCTGTTGTAAACAATGAGGATGAAATCCCGGTGGTGGACAGTAGAGAGGATTTTACTGTGGTGGACAGTGGGGAGGATGTTACTGTGGTGCACTAGAGAATGTCACTGTGGTGCATAGTTGGAAGGATGTCTGTATGGTGGAGAGTGGAGAGGACATCTCTGTGGTGAACAGTGGTTAGGACATCCCTGTGGTTGACCACTGAAATGACGTCCTTGTTGTTGACATTGGGAAGGACATCCCTTTGGAGGAGAGTGGGGAGGACATCGCTGTGGTGAACAGTCAGAAGGTTGTCCCTGTGATGTACAGAGGGGGCGACCTTCCTGTTGTGGACACTGGGATGTACATGTTTGTTGTAGACAATGCGGATGATGTCAATATGTTGGAAAGTGAAAAGGACATCCCTGTGGTGGAGAATAGAGAGGACTTCCCTGTGGTGGACAGTGGGAAGGAGGTCCCTGTGGTGGACATTGGAAGGACATATATGGTGTTTACTGTTGAAGGACGTCCCTGTTGTGGACATTGGGAAAGACCTTTTGGTTGACAGTGGGAAGGATGACCCTCTCATGGACACTGGAGAGGACGTCCCTGTGGTGGAAAGTGGGAAGCACTTAGCTGTTATGGTCTGAGGGGAAGATATCACTGATGTGGACAGAGCGAAGGACATCACTGTGGTAGACAGCAGGGAGGACTTTCTGTTTTGAATTGCGGGAAGGACATCTGTTGTGGTCAGTGGGGAGGATGTCCCTGTGGTGGACAGAAGGGAGGATGTCTCTGTGGCAGACAGTTGAGAGATGTACCTTTGGTGGACAATGGGAAGGACGTCCTTTTGGTAGACAGTAGAAACAATGTCCTTGTGGTAGACAGTAGGTTAGGATGTCCCTGTGGAGGGCAGCAGGTAGGACATCTTCGTGGTGGACAGTGGGAAGGACATCCCTATTGTGGAGTGTGGGGAGGATATTTCTGTGGTGGACAGTGGGAAGGGTGTCCTTGTTGTGGCAGTGGAAAGGACGTCACTGTGGTGGACAGTGGGAAAGATGTCCCTGTGGTGGACAGTTGGGTGGACATCCTTGTCCCTTTGATGGACAGTGGGAAGGACATACCTGTTGTAGACAGTGGTGAGGACATCCATGTGATGAATAGTGGGGAGGATGTCCGTGTGGTGGACAGTTAGAAGAATGTCCCTGTGGTGGATTGTGAGAAGGACATCCCTTTTGTGGACAGTGAGTATGACGTCCCTGTGTGTACAGTGGGTTGGACCTCTCTATGGTGGACAGTGGGAAGGATGTCCCTGTGGTGGACAATGGGAAGTACGACCCTGTTGTAGAATGTGGGAAAGATGTCCCTTTGATGGACAGTGGGGAGGACATCCCTTTGGTGAACATTGATGAGGACCTTTCTGTGGTGCACTGGAGAACATCCCTTTGGTGGACTGTGGGAAGAATGTCCCTGTTTTGGAGAGTGCAGAGGACATCTCTGGGGTGGAGAGTGTTGCTGACATCCCTGTTATGCACTGGAAGATGTCCCTGTGGTGCACAGTGGTGAGGATATCCCTGTTGTGCACAGGAAAATGTCCCTGTTGTGCAAAGTGTTTATTATGTCCCAGTGGGGGACAGTGAAAAGGATGTCACTTTGGTGGACAATTTAGAGGATGTCCCTGTGGTGGACAGTGTGAAGAATGTCCCTTTGGTGGACAACAGGGAGGACTTCTCTATGGCAGATTGTATGAAGGACGTCCTTGTGGTGGTCAGTGGAGAGGATGTCCCTGTGGTGGAGAGTGAAAATATGTCTCTGCGGTGGACAGTTGAAAGATGTACCTTTGATGGACAGTGGGAAGAATGTCACTTTAGTGGACAGTGGGAAGGACATCCCTGTGGTAGACAGTGGGAAGAATATCCCTGTGGAGGGCAGTGGTTAGAACATCTCTGTGGTGGACAGTGGGAAAGACATCCCTGTTGTGGACAGTGGGCAGGATATTTCTGTGGGGGACACCTGAAATGACATCTATGTGGTGGACAGTGGAGAGGAACTACCTGTGTGGGAGATTGGAGTGGACCTCCCTGTGATAGACAGTGGGTAGGATGTACCTCTTGTAGACAGTGGGTAGTACGTTCCTGTAGTGGACACTGGAGAGTATGTCCCTGTGGTAGACAGTGTAAAGAACATCCCTGTTGTGAACACTGGGGAGGATTTCCCTGTGGTGGACAGTGGAAAGGACATCTCTTTGATGGACAGTAGAGCAGACTTCCCTGTGGTGGACAGTGGGAAAGAGGTCCCTGTGGTTGACAGTGTGAAGGACATTTATGTTGTGTACTGTGGGAAGGATATCTCGGTTGGGAAAGACCTCCTTGTGGTGAACTGTGGGAAGAATGTCCTTGTTGTGAACAGAGGGGAGGACATCACTTAGGTGGACAGTGGGAATTACATCCCTGTTGTGGACAGTAAAAAGGATGTCACTGGTTTGGACAGTGGTAAGGACATCCCTGTGGTCGACAGTAGAGAGGACCTTTCTGTGGCGAGTAGTGGAAAGAAGGTCCATGTGTTGGACAGTTTTGAGGACATTTATGTTGTGGATGTTGGGAAGGATGTCCATGTTGTGGACATTGTGAAGGACCTCCGTGTGGTGGACTTTGGAAAGCGTGTCTTTCTCATGGAAAATATGGAGAAACACAATGGGGTGGACAGTAGGAGGAATGTCTCTGTGGTGGACAGTAGAGAGAAATACATTGTGGTGGACAGTGGAAAGAACATTTATGTTGTGGACATTTGGAAGAAAGTCCCTGTTGTTGATATTGGGAACGACCTCCTTGTGGTGAACAGTGGAAAGGATATCCCTCTGGTGGACAGTGGGGATGACATACCTGTGGTGGACAGGGGAAGGTCATCCCTGTGCTGGACAGTGAAGAGGATTTTTCTGTGTTGTACATTTGGGAATGACATCCCTGTGGTCAATAGTGGGAAAGATGTTTTTTGGGGGGATAGTGGAGAGGATGTCCTTGTCGTGGAAAGTGCAGAGGACATCTCTGGTGTGGAGAGTGTTACTGACATACCTAGTGTGCAAAGGAGAAAGTTCCTGTGGTGCATAGTGGTGAGGATAACCCTGTTGTACACAGGAAAATGTCCCTGTTGTGCAAAGTGGGTAGGATGTCCCAGTTGTGAACAGTGAAAAGGATGTCACTGTGGTGGACAATTTGGAGGATGACGATTGGTGGACAATAGGAAGTACATCTTTTTGGTGGACAACAGGGAGTACTTCTCTATGGTGGACTGTATGAAGAACGTCCTTGTGGTGGTCAGTGGGGAGGATGTCCCTGTGGTGGACAGTAGAGAGGATGTCTCTGTGGTGAACAGTTGAAAGATGTACCTTTGTTGGACAGTGGGAAGGACGTCTCTTTGTTGGACGGTGGGAAGGACGTCCATGTGGTAGACAGTGGCTAAGATGTCCCTGTGGAGGGCAATGGGTAGAAATTCTTCATTGTTCTCAGTGGGAAGGACATCCCTGTTGTGGAGTGTGATGAGGATATTTCTGTGGTGGACAGGGAGAAGGATGCCCCTATTGTGGACAGTGAGAATGACGTCCCTGTAGTGGACAGTGGGAAGGTTGTCCCTGTGGTGGACAGTTGGGTGGACATCCCTGTGGTGAACAGTGAAGAGAACATTTCTGTGGTGCATAATAGAAAGTCTCTTTGGTGGACTGTAGGAAGGATTTCCCTGTTGTGGAGAGTGCAAAAGACAACACTGGGGTGGACAGTGGTGAAGACATACGTGGTGTGCACTGGAAGATATCCCTGTGGTGCACAGTCGTGAGGACGTCCCTGTTGTGAACAGGAGATTGTTCCCGTGATGCACCGTAGGGAGAATGTCCCTGTCTTGAACAGTGGGAAAGAACACCCCAGTGGTGGACACTGATGAGGACAACCCTGTGGGGGAGTGTGGGGAAACATCCCTGTTTTGGACAGTGGGGTTCACGTCTCTGTAGTAGACAAGGAAAGGATGTCACCCTGGTGGACAATTTGGGGGATGTCCCTGTGATGTACTTTTGGAACAACGTCCATTTGATGGACATTGGGAAGGACATCCCTGTGGTAGACAGTGGTGAGGACATCCATGTGATGGAGATTGGGGAGGAGGTCCATGTGGTGGACAGTTTGAATAATGTTCCTGTGGTGGACTGTGGGAAGTACATCCCTATTGTGGACAGTGGGTATGACGTCCCTGTGGTGGACAGTGTGTTGGACCTCTCTATGGTGGACAATTGGAAGAATGTCCCTGTGATGGACCGTGGGGAGGACATCCGTGTGGTGAACAGTGGTGAGGACCTTTCTGTGGTGCACTGGAGAACATCCATTTGGTGGACCATGGGAAAAATGTTCCTGTTTTGGAGAGTACAGAGGACATGTCTGGGGTGGACAGTGGTGGATATGTCTCTGGTGTGCACTGGAAGATGTCCCTGTGGTGCACAGTCATGAGTATGACCCTGTCATGCACAGGAGGATGTTACTGTGCTGCACAGTAGGGAGGATGTCCATGTTTTGAACAGTGGGAAAGAACACCCCAGTGGTGGACATTGGTGAAGACACCCCTGTTGTGGACAGTGGGGAAACACCTCTGTGGTGGACAGTGGGGTTTACGTCTCTGTGGTAGACGGGGGAAGGATGTCATGCTGGTGGACAATTTGGAGGATGTCCCTGTGGTGGACAGTGGGAATTAAGTCCATGTGGTGGACGGTGGGGAAGATATCTGTGTTGTGGACAGTGGGAAGGATGTCCCTTTGGTCACAGTGGGAAGAACGTCCCTGTGGTGGACTGTGGGGAAAAACTCCTTGTGGTGAACAGATAGGAGGATGTCTCTGTGGTGGACAGTGGATAGGACATTTCTGTTGTGGACAGTTGGATGGACATCCTTGTGGAGGACCATGGGGAGTATGTCCTTGTAGTGTACAGTGGGATGGATGTTTCTGTATTGGATAGTTAGGAACATTTGTGTGGTGGACAATTATGAAGACATCCCTGTGGTAAACAGTGTAAAGGAAGTCTTTTTGTGGAGAGTGAAAAGATGTCCTTGTCATGGACAATGGGCTGGACATCCCTGTTGAAAACAGTGGGGAGGTTCTCCCTGTGGTGGACAGTAAGTAGGACGTCTCTGTAGTGAACAGTGGGTAGGACGTTTCTGTTTGGACAACTGAGAGGATGTTACTGTGCAGGACAGTGTGAAGGATGTCCCTGTGGTGGACAGCAGGGAGGACCTCTCTGTGGTGGACAGTGGTAAAGATGTCCCTGTGATAGACAGTGATGAGGATCTTTCCATTGTGGACAGTGGAAAGGATGACCCTGTTTTAGGAGGACCTCCCTGTCGTGGATATTGGGAAGGATGTCCTTGTGGTAAACAGTGGAAAGGATGTTTCTGTGGTGGTCAGTGGAGATTACATCTTCATGGTAGAAAGTAGAAAGGATGTCACTGTGGTGGACACTGGTGAGGAAGTTTCACTGGTGCAAAGGAAAATGTCCCTTTGTGGACAGTGGAAAGTACATCTCTGTGGTGGACAGTAGAGAGAAACACACTGTGGTGGACAGTGGGAAGAACATTTATGTTGTGGACAGTGGGAAGGAAGACCCTGTTGTTGATATTGGGGACGACCTACTTGTGGTGAACAGTGGAAAGTATATCCCTCTGGTGGACAGTGGGGAGGACATCCCTGTGGTGGACAGTGAAAAGGACTTTTCTGTGTTGGACATGTGGAATGACATCCCTGTGGTGATTAATGGGAAAGACATTTCTTTGGTGGATAATGGGGAGGATGTCCCTGTCGTGTAGAGTGCAGAGGACATCTCTGGGGTGGAGAGATTTGCTGACATCCCTGGTGTGCAAAGGAGGATGTCCCTGTGGTGAACAGTGGTGAGGATATCCCTGTTGTGCACAGGAAAATGTCCTTGTTGTACAAAGTGGCTAGGATATCTCTGTGGTACACAGTGGGGAGGATGTCTCTGTGGGTTACAGTGGGAAGGACATCCCTGTTTTGACCGGTCGGAGGAAATCCCTGTGGTGGACTTTTGGAAGGACGTCTCTGCAGTGGATATTGGTGAGAGAATTTCACTGTGGTGGACAGTGGGAATAATGCTCTTGTGGACAGTGGGGAGGCTGTTCCCCTGGTGCACAAGGAAATGTCTCTTTGGTGGACAGTGGGAAGGATTTCTCTGGAGTGGAGAGTGCAGAGTACATCTCTGCAATGACCTCACCAGCTGCTGCTGCCTGGGGAGCTCAGCCTAAGCTGTCAGCTGAGGGAGTGGCAGAGAAGAGGAGGAATGAGACTTAGCAGCAAGGCAGGAGGAACAGAGGGAGGAAGATTTTTTAAGGACAGGGTTGCAAAGGTGAGTGGAGGAAGGAGTCAACAACAGACAAGAATTATTATTTCCCTATATTTCTATCTGCATCTTCAATAATGTCCTTAATAATATCTCAAAAAAAACTATCACAATAACAATAATATCAGCTTCACTTTTCAATAAACACAAAAAAAACTTATGAGATCCTTTTTCGTAACCCTTATTCCCCTCTCCCTGAGTGCATGTTTGATGTCCTTTATTAAGGAAGCTTCCTTCGACAAAGAATGGCCCATTCTTATGGGACAGAATGAAAATGCAGCTTACCCCTAGGACGACAGGTCATGGGCAATGATCCTGTCTCACTTCCCATATATATTGTGCGCACTTCTGCTGAAGGTCCATCCGGAGGAATCCATACCTTGAGTCCCGAGTGTGGGTGCCACCTGACCCGACCAGCAGATCCTAGGTTATTCATGAGTGACGAGGAGGATTACTACCTGGAAGAAGAACGGGCGAGAGAGAGAATGGACTCAAGGAAGCAAATGCTTGTCAAGAGTCATATATTTGGGCACAAAGTGCTTATTTATAATACAATTTGCAAAGGGAGTGGTAAGAGGTATCCAGGTGATGGGAAAGTACAGAATATTCTTGGCTTGTGCCCTGAAACAATAGCGGTCTAACTGCTTACTTAAAAGATACGGTACACTGCTTTACATCTAAAAATCTATTTGTAACTATCAAGCAGAAACTTGTGGTTGCGAGGGAGAGGAAGCTGCAGTGGACATTGTGTAGGTGGGGAGAAGTAGGAAGTGAGGGTAAGAGGCGAGGTTCCTGGCTTCTGACAGCAATAGACAGTGGTAAGAACATTTCTGTTATGCACAGAAGAATGTCCCTGTGGTGCACTTTGGAAAGGATGTTCCTGTGGTGAACAGTGGGAAGGATTTCCCTGTGGTAGACATTGTTGAGGAAGACCCTGTGGTAAATAGTGGTAAGGATGTCCCTGTGGCAAACAGCAGAAAGGACCTTTCTGTGGTGGACAATAGGTAGGATGTCCCTGTTATGGAAAGAGGGGAGGTAGTCACTTAGGTGGTCTGTAGGAAGGACATCCCTGTGGTATAAGGTGGTGAGTACTTCACTGTAGTGCATGCTGAGGAAAACATCCCTGTGGATTACACTGTGGAGGACATCCGTGTGGTGGACTACGGCGAGGACCTACTTGTGGTGGATGGTGGGAAGGACCTCCCTGTAGTGGACTGTAGGGTGGATGTCCAAGTAGTCGACAGTTGGAAAGACATCCCTGTGGTGGACTGTGGGAAGGACATTCCTTTGGTTTACAGTTTGAAGGACATCAATGTTGTGGACAGTGGGGAGGGCCTCTGTAGTAAGGATGTCCCTGTGGTGGACATTGGTGAGGACGCCCCTGTGATGGACCATGTGGAAAACATCCCTGTGGTGGACAGTGGGGTGTAAGTCACTTTGTTTGACACTGGGGAGGATTTCCCTGTGGTAGACAGTTGGAAGGATGTCTTTCTGGTGGACAGTGGGAAGGACGTCCCTGTGGTGGATAGTTGGAAGGACGTCTCTGTTGTGGACAGTGGAGAGGATTTCCCTTTGGTGGACAATGGGGAGTACGTCCCTGTGGTGGACAGCTGGGAGGACCTCCCTGTGGTGGACAATGGGAAGGATGTCCCTGGTGTGGACAGTGGAAAGGACTTCTCTTTGGTGGACAGTGGGGAATACATTCCTTTAGTGGACAGTAGGGAGGATATCTTGTGGTGGACAGTGGTGAGAATGTTTCTTTGGTGCAAAGGAGAAGGTCCTTTGGTGGACATTGGGAATGATGTCCCTGCTGTAGAGTGTGAGGAGGACATCTCTGGGGAAGACAGTGGTGAGGACATCCCTGGTGTGCAAAGGAAGATGTTCCTGTGTTGTACAAAGTTGAGGACATCACTGTTGTGCATGGGAGAATGTCTTTGTGGTGCACAGTGGGGAGGATGTCATTGTGGTGAACAGTGAGAAGGATGATCCTGTGGTGGACAGGTGGAAGAACCTCTCTTTGGTTGACAGTAGGAAGGACCTCCCTGTGGTGGACAGTGGGTAGGATGTCCATGTGGTGGACAGTGGGGAGGTCATGGCTGTTTTGGACAGTGGTGAGGCATTACTGTTGTGGACAGTGGAAAGGAACTCCATTTTGTGGACAGTTTGGTGGACATGCCTGTTTTGGACAGTGGAGAGGAACTCCCTGTGGTAGACAGTGGGAAGGATGTCCCTTTAGTGGACAGTGGGGAAGATATTTCTGTGGTGGAGTGTGGGAAGGACGTCCCTCTGGTGGACAGTGCTGAGGATGTTCCTATGGAGGACACTGGGGAGAAATTTTCTGTGGTGGTAAGTAAAGAGGACATCCCTAAGGTATACAGAGGAGAGTATATCCCTGTTTTATACAATGAGGAGGACATCCCTGTGATGGACAGTGGTACGGATGACCCTGTGGTGGACAGTGGCAAGGATGCCCCTGTGGTGGACAGCAGAGAGGACCTCACTTTGGTGGACAGAGGGAAGGACATCCCTGTGGTGGACAATGCAAAGTATGTTCCTGTGGTGCACAGTGGTGAGGACATCCCTGTCGTGCACAGGAGGGTGTCCTTGTGGTGGACAATGGGGAGGGACACACTCTGTTGTACTGTGGGGTAGGACATCACTTTGTTGGACAGAGGGAAGGATGTCAATATTGTGGACAGTGGGGAAGATGTCTGTGTTGTGGACAGTGGGAAGGATGTCCCTTTGGTGGACAGTGGGAAGGAAGTCATTGTGGTGGACTGTGGGGTGGAACTCTTTGGGTGGACAGTTGAGAGGATGTCCCAATGGTGGACAGTGGGTAGGACCTTACTGTTTTGGACAGTTGGATGGAAATCCTTGTAGAGGACAGTGGGGAGTATGTCCCTGTTGTGTACTGTGGAATCAATATTTCTTTAGTGGACAGTTGGGCACATATTTGTGAGGTGGACTATTAGGAAGATGTCACTGTGGTAAATAGTGCAATGGAAGGCCTTTTTGTTGACAGCGAAAGGATATCCATGTGGTGGACAATGGGAAGGATGTCCCTTTTATAGATAGTAGGGAATTTCTCCCTGTGATGGAGAGTAAGTAGGATATCTCTGTGGTGGATAGTGGGGAGGACATTTCTGTTTGGGACACTTGAGAGGACGTTACTGTGGTGGACAGTGTGAAGGACGTCCCTGTGGTGGACAGAAGTGAGGACCTCCCTGTGGTGGACAGTGGTAAAGATGTCCCTGTGATAGACAGTGATGAGGATGTTTCTGTGGTGGACAGTGCAAAGGACTTCCCTGTTGTGGACAGTGGTGAGGACTTTCCTGTTTTGGATACTGGGAAGGATGTCCCTGTGGTGAACAGTGGAAAGGATGTTTCTGTGGTGAACAGTGGATAGGACCTCCTCATGGTTGAAAGTGGAAAAGACATCACACTGGTGGACAATGGTGAGGATGTTTCTGTGGTGGACAGTGGTGAGGAAATTTCTCTGGTGCAAAGGAAAACATCCATTTGGTGGACAGTGGAAAGTACATCTCTGTGGTGGACAGTAGAGAGAAACACACTGTGGTGGACAGTGGGAAGAACATTTATGTTGTGAACAGTGGAAAGGAAGTCCCTGTTTTCGATATTGGGAAGGACCTCCTTGTGGTGAACAGTGGGAAGAATATCCCTCTGGTGGACAGTGGAGAAAACATCCCTGTGGTGGACAGGGGGAAGGGCATCCCTGTGGTGGACAGTGAAGAGGTCTTTTCTGTGTTGGACATTCGGGATGAAATCCCTGTGGTGAATAGTGGGAAGGACGTTTCTTGGTGGATAGTGGGGAGGATGTCCTTGTCGTGGAGAGTTCAGAGGATATCTCTGGTGTAGAGAGTGTTGCTGACATCCCTGGTGTGCAAAGGAGGATGGTCCTGTGTTGCACAGTGGTAAGGATATCCCTGTTGTGCACAGGAAAATGTCCCTGTTGTGCAAAGTGGGTAGGATGTCCCAATGGTGAACAGTGAAGAGGATGTCACTGTGGCGGAGAATTTGGAGGATGTCTCTGTGGTGGACAGTGGGAAGGATGTCCCTTTTGTAGACAACAGGGAGCACTGCTCTATGGAGGACTGTCTGAAGGACGTCCTTTTGGTGGCCAGTGGGGAGGGTGTACTTGTTGTGGACAGTGGGAAGAAAATTTCTTTGGTGGACAGTTGAAATGACATCCCTGTGGAGGACAGTAGAGAGGACCTAACTGTGTTGGAGATTGGGGAGGACCTCCCTGTGGTAGACAGTGGGTAGGACATCCCTGTGTTAAACAGTGGGTAGTACTTTCTTGTGGTGGATACTGGGGAGGACATCCCTGTGGTGGACAGTGGAAAGGACATCACTTTGATAGACAGTAGAGAGAAACTTCCTTAGTAGACAGTGGGAAGGAGGTCACTGTGGTAGACAGTGGGAAGGACATTTATGTTGTGGACTGTGGAAAGAACATCTCTGTTGTGTACATTGTGAAAGACCTCTTTGTGGTGAACTGTGGAAAGAAGGTTGCTCTTGTGGACAGAGGAGAGGACATCACTTAGGTGGACAGTGGAAAGGACATCCCTGTGGTGGACAGCGGGGAGGAACTTTCTGTGGTGGATGGTGGGAAGGACATCCCTGTTGTGGACAGTGGGGAGGATGTAAATTTTTTGGACAGTGGTAAGCACATCCCTCTGGTGGACAGTAGAGAGGACCTTTCTGTGGTGAGATGTGGGAAGAAGGTCCATGTGTTGGACATTGGGGAGGACATTTATGTTGTGGATTGTGAGAAGGACATCCATGTTGTGGACATTGGGAAGGATCTCCATGTGGTAGACTGTGGGAAGCATGTCTCTCTCATGGACAATGGGGAGTACCACCATCTGGTGGACAATGGGAAGGACGTCTCTGTGGTGGACATAGGAGAGGACATCATTTAGTGGACATTGGGAAGTACATTTCTGTTGTGGATAGCAGAGTGTATCTTTCGGTGGTGGACAGTGGGAAAGAAGACTATTGTGGACAGTGCAGAGGACGTCCCTTTGGTGAACAATGGAAAGGACATCCCCGTGGTGGACAATAGAAAGGACTTCCCTCTGGTGGAGATTGAGAAGAAGGTCCCTATGTTGGATATTGGAAATATATAAAAGTTGTGGACTGTGGGAATGATGTCCCTGTTGTGGACATTGGGAAAGACCTCCTAGTGGTGGACAGTGGGAAGGATGCCCCTCTGGTGGTCATTGGGGAAGAACTCCCTTTGGTGGACATTGGGAAGGATGTACCTGTGGTGGAGAGAGAGGAGGTTGTCACTTAGGTGGACAGTGGTAAGGACATCCTTGTGGTGAATAGTAAAGAGGACCTCTCTGTGGTGAACAGTGGGAAGTAATGTGAGAAAAATATCCCTATTGTAGACATTGGGGAGGAAATCCCTGTGGTGGACAGTGGGGAGGATTTCACTGTGGTGGACCGTGGGGAGAATGTTACTGTGGTTCACTGTAGAACGTCCTTATGGTGCATAGCCAGAAGGATGTCCATATGGTGGAGAGTGCGAAGGACATCTCTGTGGTTGTCAGTGTTTAGGACATCCCTGTTGTGCCCAGTGGGGAGAATGACCCTGTTGTTTACAGTGGTTAGGACTTCACTGTGTTTGGAAGGACATCCCTGTTGTGGACATTTGGGAGGATGTCACTGTGGTGGAGAGTTGAGAGGATTTCACTGTTGTGGATAGTGCAGATGAAGGCCTTGTAGTCAGTAAGAACAACGTTCCTGTGGTGCACAAGACAATGTCTTTTTGGTGCACAGTAAGAAGGATGTCCTTGTAGTGGGGATTGCAAAGGACATCTCTGGGGTGTACAGTGGTAAGAACATCCATGTTGTGCACAGGAGGATTTCCCTGAGGTGTACAGTTGGCAGGACATCAATGTGGTGGACAGGCAGAATGATGTTCCTGTTGTGGACAGTGCGGAGGACCTCCATGTGGTAGACAATGTGTAGGATGTTCCTGTGGTTTACAGTGTGGAGGATATTCATGTTGTGGATAGTGGTGAGGATGTCCCTGTAATGGACATTGGTGGGGACAACCATGTTGTGGACAGTGGTAAGGATGTCCTAGTGTTACACAGGAGGATGTCCTTGTGGTGGACAGTTGGGAGGACATCTTTTTGGTGAACAATGGAAAGGACGTTCCTGTGGTTGACAGTCGCGAGGACCTCCCTGTGTTGGACAGTGGTGAGCACGTTTCTTTGGTGAAGGGTGAGATGTATATATTTGTTGTGGACTGTGCAGAGGATGTAAATATAGTGGACAGTTGTAAGGACATCCCTGTGGTTAAAAGTGGGAAGAAGGTCCATGTGTCAGACATTGGGAAAGACATATATGTTGTGGATTGTGGGAAGTACATCCATGTTGTGGACATTGGGAAGGATCTCCATGTGGTAGACTGTGGAAAGCATGTTTCTCTCATGGACAATGGGGAGGACCACCATCTGGTGGACAATGGGAAGGACGTCTCTGTGGTCGACATAGGAGAGGACATCATTTATTGGACATTTGGAAGTACGTTCCTGTTGTGGATAGTAGGGTGTACTTTTCAGTGGTGGACAGTGGGAAGGAAAAGACTGTTGTGGACAGTGCAGAGGATATCCCTTTGATGAACAGTGGAAAGGACATCCCTGTAGTGGACAATAGAAAGGACTTCCCTCTTGTTGGGAACCGCAGTCAGTATGCGCCTTTCCAAGATGGCACTGGCATCGTGTCTTCCCAGTAGTAAACAAGTAACTGCGCAACTGCAAAGGCAGAAAGCCCGCCAAAGTCACTGGCCAATCCCGAGGTGTAATATTGGGTGGTGAGTGAACAGCCAATCAGAAGTGAATACATCACTCTAGGGTGTATTTAAGCGGTGCCTCTTCCTGTCTTCAGCCCTTTCACGTCTTTTCACGTCTGTGATACAGAGTAAAGCCTCATTTTTAGTGATACCCGATTATTGCCTCACGTGTCCTTATTCGTGGGCGAAGGGGACTCGAGAGTCGCGCACAACAATTGGTGCCGAGAACCCAGGAATTTCAAGGCGCCGCGGAAGACCACCCAAGTTTTAGGTTAAAAGACTGCAGGATTCGAGGTACATCTCTGGAAGGTATGCTTGGGGTGGAAACCTTCGTTGTGAGCGAATATTCACCCACTGCCGCTGCTGCAGTAGTTGGCCTCTTGCTCGTGTGGTTTTCTCTTTTAGCCTACTTGTGTTGTGAGGATCCAGCCTGAAGCACAGCTAGTAGGGCAAGTCAAGAGGTTTCAAAAGAGGTCCACTCCAGGCTGTCAGAACCAGGGTGTGTTAGCCGGCATCAGGCCAAAGGGCCTGGAAAGAGAAGCAGGCAAAAAAGCCTGGACAACAGAAGCAGGCCAAGGAGCCTGGCCATAGAAAAGAGTACTCAAGAGGAACAAGGGCTACTGCAGAGTCCATTAAGCTTAAGGAGAGAGTGGAGGTCAAAAGGACCCCCCTGCACCCCATTAAGGAGCCTGACACCATAGAACTGGGCAGCTCCGAAGAGGAGAGCATAGAGGAGGAAGTAGCTGCTTGTGCAAAGGATAGCCATTCTGAGATAAGACTAAGAAAGATCTTAAGTCACTCAGTCCCGGCCCCAGCGGCTCGCTCAGGCTCGAGGGTCCCCTGCCGTACTTCTTGGCTCAGGCTGTGGGAACAGAGACGCTGCAACTGGGCCTGGGTCAGACCGGTTACAGGGGCGTCTGTGCTCTGCTACCCGTGGTGGCTTGCAGCCCGGCAGAGCCAGAGCAAGGGAGCGGGGCGGCAGACACACGGGGAGTGCAACAGGAAGAGGCACCGCTTAAATACACCCTAGAGTGATGTATTCACTTCTGATTGGCTGTTCACTCACCACCCAATATTACACCTCGGGATTGGCCAGTGACTTTGGCGGGCTTTCTGCCTTTGCAGTTGCGCAGTTACTTGTTTACTACTGGGAAGACACGATGCCAGTGCCATCTTGGAAAGGCGCATACTGACTGCGGTTCCCAACAAGAGGGAAGTCCTTTCTATTGTCCACTACAGGGATGTCCTTTCCACTGTTCATCAAAGGGATATCCTCTGCACTGTCCACAACAGTCTTTTCCTTCCCACTGTCCACCACTGAAAGGTACACCCTACTATCCACAACAGGAACGTACTTCCAAATGTCCAATAAATGATGTCCTCTCCTATGTCGACCACAGAGACGTCCTTCCCATTGTCCACCAGATGGTGGTCCTCCCCATTGTCCATGAGAGAAACATGCTTTCCACAGTCTACCACATGGAGATCCTTCCCAATGTCCACAACATGGATGTACTTCCCACAATCCACAACATATATGTCTTTCCCAATGTCTGACACATGGACCTTCTTCCCACTTTTAACCACAGGGATGTCCTTACAACTGTCCACTATATTTACATCCTCTGCACAGTCCACAACAAACATATACATCTCACCCTTCACCAAAGAAACGTGCTCACCACTGTCCAACACAGGGAGGTCCTCGCGACTGTCAACCACAGGAACGTCCTTTCCATTGTTCACCAAAAAGATGTCCTCCCAACTGTCCACCACAAGGACATCCTCCTGTGTAACACTAGGACATCCTTACCACTGTTGTGCATAGGAAAATGTCCCTGTTGTGCAAAGTGTGTAGGATGTCCCAGTGGTGAAAATTAAAAAGGATGTCACTGTGGTGGACAACTTGAAGGATGTCCCTGTGGTGGACAGTGGGAAGGGGGTCCCTTTGGTGGCCAACAGGGAGGACTTCTTCATTGTGGACTGTATGTAGGATGTCCTTGTGGTGGTTAGTTGGGGGGATGTCCTGGTTGTGGACAGTGAGGAGGATGTCTCTGTGGTGGACATTTGAAAGATGTACCTTTGGTGTTCAGTGGGAAAAACGTCCCTTTGTTGGACAGTGCAAAGGACATCCCTGTGGTAGACAGTGGGTAGGATGACACTGTGAAGAGCAGTGGTAGACCGTCTTTGTGTAGGACAGTGGGAAGGACATCCCTGTTGTTGACAGGGGGAAGGACATCCCTGTGGTGGACATTGGGAAGGATGTCCCTGTGGTGGATAGTGGAGGTGGACATCCCTGTGGTGAACAGTGGTGAAAACGTTTCTGTGGTGCACAGGAGAACGTCTCTTTGGAGGATTGTCCGAAGGATTTCCCTGTTGTGGAGAGTGCAGTGGACATCTCTGAGGTGGACAGTGGTGAGGACATCCCTGGTGTGCACTGGAAGATGTCCCTGTGGTGCACAGTCATGAGGGTGTCCCTGATTTGAACAGGAGATTTTTTCCTGTGGTGCACAGTAGGGAGGATGTCCCTGTCTTGAACAGTGGGAAAGAACACCCCAGTGGTGGACATTGGTGAGGACAACCCTGTGGTGGACAGTGGGGAAACATTCCTGTGGTAAACAGTGGTGTTTACTTCTCTGTGGTAGACTGGGGAAGGATGTCAATGTCGTAGACAATTTAGAAGATGCCCTGTGGTGAACTACTTGAAGGACGTCACTTTGATGGACAGTGGGAAGGACGTCCATGTGGTAGACAGTGTTGAGCATGTCCATGTGATGGACACTGGGGAGGACGTCCATATGGTTGACAATTGGAAGAACGTCCCTGTGGTGGACTTTGGGAAGAACATCACTTTTTTGGACAGTCGGAAGGATGTCACTGTGGTGGACAGTGGAAAGGATGTCACTTTGGTGGACAATGGAAAGGACGTCCCTGTGGTGGATCATAGGAAGGATATCCCTTTTGTGGACAGTGGGGAGAATGTCCCTGTGCTGGACAGTGGGGAGGACATCCCTGTAGTAAACATTGTTGAGGATGTTTCTGTGGTGCACTGGAGAACGTCATTTTGGTGGACCGTGGGAAGAATGTCCCTGTTTTGGGAGTGCAGAGGACATCTCTGGGTGGATAGTGTTGAAGACTTACCTGTTGTGCACTGGAAGATGTCCCTGTGGTGCACAGTCATAAGGATGACCCTGTTGTGCACAGGAGGATGTCCCTCTGGTGCACAGTGGGGAGGATGTTCCTGTTTTGAACAATGGGAAAGAACACCCCTGTGGTAGACATTCATGAGGATGCCCCTGTTGTGGACACTGGGGAAACATCTCTGTGGTGGACAGTGTGGTGGACATCTTTGTGGTTGATGGGGGAAAGATGTCCCTGTGGTGAAGAGTGCTGAGGACAACTCTGTGTTGGACATCGGTGAGAACATCCCTGTGGTGGATATTGGGCAGGATGTCCCTGTGGATGACAGAGTGTAGGACGTTCCCATGGTGGACAGTGGGGTAGTGCTTTCTGTGGTGGACTGTGGGAAGTATTTCCTTGTGGTGAACAGTGAGGAGGACGTCCCTGTGGTGGACAGTGGAAAGGACATCACTGTGGTAGACAGTGGAAAGGATGTCCCTGTTGTGGAGAGTGAGAAGGATGTTTATGTTGTGGACATTAGGAAGGACCACCTTGTAGTGAACAGTGGGAAGGATATCCCCCTGGAGGACAGTTGGGAGGACACACCTGTGGTGGACAGTGGGAAGGACATATCTTTGTTAGACAGTGAAGAGGAACTCTCTGTGTTGGATAGTTGTGATGACATCCCTGTGGTGGACAATGGGAAGGAAGTCTTTTTGTGGAGAGTGGGGAGGACATCCCTGTGATGGACAGGCAGAAGGACGTCCCTGATGTGAACAGTGTGGAGGATGTCCCTGTGGTAGACAGTAATAACAACATCCCTATTCCGGACAGTAATGAGGACGTCCCTGTGTTGGACAGTGGTGAAGACGTTTCTGTGGTGCACAGGAAAAAGTTATATTGGTGGACCGTGAGAATGATATTTCTGTTTTGGAGAGTGCAGAGGACATCTCTGGGGTGGACAGTGGTGAGGACGTTTATGGTGTGCACCGGAAAATGTCCCTGTGGTGCACATTCGTGAGGACATCTCTGTTGTGCATAGGAGGATGTCTCTGTTGTGCACAGTGGGGAGGATGTCCCCGTGGTTTACAGTGGGAAGGACGTCTCTGTGTTTGACAGCTGATAGGAAATCCCTGCGGTGAACATTTGGAAGGACCTCTCTGCAGTAGACATTGGTGAGAGAATTTCACTGTTGTGGACAGTGGGGTTGACGGCCTTGTGGACAGTGGGGAGGACGTTTGTGGTGCACTAGAAAACATCTTGTTAGTGGACAGTGGGAAGGATTTCCCTGGAGTGGAGAGTACAGAGGGCATCTCTGCGATGGACAGTGGTAAGAACATTTCTGTTATGCACAGAAAAATGTCACTTTGGTGCACAGTGGAAAGGATGTTCCTCTGGTGAACAGTGGGAAGGATTTCCCTGTGGTGGACATTGGTGAGGATGACCCTGTTGTAAATAGTGGTAAGGATGTCCCTGTTGTGGACAGCAAGGAGAACCTTTCTGTGGTGGACAGTGGGTATGATGTCCCTGTGATGGAAAGAGAGGAGGTAGTCACTGAGGTGGTCAGTGGGAAGGACATCCCTGTGGTATAGAGTGGTGAGTACTTCACTGTAGTGCACAATGAGGAGGACATTCCTGTGGGTTACACTGTGAAGGACATCCGTGTGGTGGACTATGGGGAGGACCTCCCTGTGGTGGACGGTGGAGAGGACTTACCTGTGGTGGACAGTGGGGTGGATGCCCATGTAGCCAACAGTTGGAAGGACGTCCCTGTTGTCGACTGTGGGAAGGACATTCCTTTGGTTTACAGCCGGAAATATGTCCATGTTTTGGACAGAGGGGAGGACCTCCCTGTGGTGGACAGTAGGAAGGATGTCCCTGTGGTGGACATTGGTGAGTATGTCCCTGTGTTGGACCATGCAGAAAACATCCCTGTGGTGCACAGCGGGATGGAATTCCCTTTGATAGACACTGGGGAGGATGTCCCTGTGGTAGAGAATTGGAAGGACATCTTTCTGGTGGACATTGGAAAGGAGGTCCCTGTGGTCGATAGTTGGAAGACGTCCCTGTTGTGGACAGTGGAGAGGATATCTTGTGGATAAGAGTGGTGAGGATGTTTCTCTTGTGCAAAGGAGAACATCCATTTGGTGGACATTTGTAATGATGTCTCTGTCGTGGAGAGTGCAAAGAACATCTCTGGGGTATACAGTGGTGAGGACATCCATGGTGTGCACAGGAGGATGTTCCTGTGGTGCACAAGTGTGAGGACATCCCTGTTGTGCATGGCAAGATTTTCTTGTGGTGCATAGTGGGGAGGATGTCCTTGTGGTGAACAGTGAGAAGGATGTCACTGTGGTGGACAGCTGGGAGGAACTCCCTATGGTGGACAGTGGGAAGGACCTCCCTGTGGTGGACAGTGGGAAGGACATCCCAGTTTGGACAGTGGAAAGGACTTCTCTTTGGTGGACAGTGGGGAATACGTACCTTTGGTGAACAGTGGGGAGGACATCCGGTGTTGGACATTGTTGAGGACATATCTCTACTGCAAAGGAGAATGAACTTTGGTGGACATTGGGAATGATGTCCATGCCATGGAGTGTGCAGAGGACATTTCTGAGGTAGACAGCGGTGAGGACAAACTTGGTGTGCACAGGAAGCTATTCCTGTGGTGCACAAGGGTGAGGACATCACTGTTGTGCATGGGAGCATGTCCCTGTGGTGCACAGTGGGAGGATGTCCTTGTGGTGAACAGTGAGAAGGATGTCCCTGTGGTGGACAGCTGAGAGGACCTCTCTATAGTTGACATTAGGAAGGACCTCCCTGTGGTGGATAGTGGGTAGGACATCCATATGGTAGACTGTGGGGAGGACGTTACTATGGTGGCCAGTGTGAAGGACATTCCTGTGGTGGACAGCAGGGAGGACTTCTCTGTGGTGGACAGTGGTAAAGATGTCCCTGTGATAGACAGTGATGAGGATGTTTCTGTTGTCAACAGTATAAAGGACGTACCTGTTGTGGACAGTGGCGAGGACCTCCCTGTCGTGGATATTGGGAAGGACCTCCCTGTGTTGAACAGTGGAAAGAATTTTCTCTGGTGGACAGTGGAGAGGACCTGCTCATGGTGTAAAGTGGAAAGGACGTCACAGTGGTGGACAGTGGCGAGGACGTTACTGTGGTGGATAGTGCTGAGGACATTTCTCTGGTGCAAAGGAAAACATCCCTTTGGTGGAGAGTGGAAAGTACATCTCTGTGGTGGGCAGTAGAGAGAAACAGATTGTGGTGGACAGTGGGAAGAACATTTATGATGTAGACAGTGAGAAGGAAGTCCCTGTTTTCGATATTGGGAAGGTCTTCCTTGTGGTAAACAGTGGGAAGGATATCCCTGTGGTGGACAGTGGGGAGGACATTCTTGTGGTGGACAGTGGTAAGGACATCCCTGTGGTGGACAGTAAAGTTGACTTCTCTGTGTTGGACATTTGGGATGACATCCTTGTGGTGACTATTGGGAAAGACGTTTCTTTGGTGGATAGTGGGGAGGATGTCCCTGTCGTGGAGAGTGCAGAGGACATCTCGGGGTGGATAGTGTTGCTGACATCCCTAGTGTGCAAAGGAGGATGTCCTTGTGGTGCACAGTGGTGAGGATATCCCTGTTGTACACAGGAAAATGTCTCTGCTGTGCAAAGTGTGTAGGATGTCCCAGTGGTGAACAGTAAAAAGGATGTCACTGTGGTGGACAATGGGAAGGACGTCCCTTTGGTATACAACAGGGAGTACTTCTCTATGGTGGACTGTATGAAGGAAGTTCTTGTGGTGGACAGTGCGAAGAATATCTCTTTGGTGAACAGTGGGAAGAATGTCCTTGTGGTAGACAGTGGGTAGGATGTCCCTGTGGTGGACAGTGAAAAGGACATCACTTTGATTGACAGTAGAGAGGACCTCCCTGTGTTGGACAGTGGGAAGGACATTTATGTTGTGGACTGTGGAAAGAACATCCCTGTTTTGGACATTGGGAAAGACCTCCTTGTGGTGAACTGTGGGAAGAATGTCCTTCTTGTGGACAGAGGAGAGGATGACACATAGGTGGACTGAGGAAAGGACATATCTGTGGTGGACAGTGGGGAGGACCTTTCTGTTGTGGACAGTGGGAAGGACATCCTTGTTGTGGACAGTGGGGAGGATGTCACTGGTTTGGACAGTGGTAGTAAGTACATCCCTGTGAAGGACAGTAGAGAGGACCTTTCTGTGGTGAACAGTGGGAAGAAGGTCCATGTGTTGGACAGTGGGGGATGACATTTATCTTATGGATTGTGGGAAGGACGTCCATGTTGTAGACATTGTGAAGGACCTCCATGTGGTGGACAGTGGGAAGCATATTTTTCTCATGGACAGTGGGGAGAAACTCCATGTGGTGGAGAGTGGAAAGGATGTCTCTTTGGTGGACATAGGAGAGGACATCATTTAGTGGACATTGGGAAGTACATTCCAGTTGTGGACAGCAGGATGTACCTTTCTGTGGTGGACAGTGGGAAGGACATGACTGTTGTAGACAGTGCAGAGGACGTCCCTTTGGTGTACATTGGAAAGGACATCCCTATGCTGGACAGTAGATAGGACATCCCTGGGGTGTACAGTGGGAAAGAGGTCCCTGTGGTGGACCATGGAAAGGACATGCTTGTTGTGGACAGGGCGGAGGACATCCCTGTGGTGGACAGTGGAAACAACATTCCTGTGGTGGACAGTAGAGAGTAATTCCCTGTGGTAGACAGTGAGAATGAACTCCCTGTGGTGGAAATTGGAAGGACATATATGTTGTGGACTGTGGGAAGGATGTCACTGTTGTGGACATTGGGAAAGACCTCCTTGTGGTAAACAGTGGGAAGTGTGTTCATCTGGTAGACACTGGGGCAGAACTCCCAGTGGTGGACAGTGGTAAGGACATCCCTCTTGTCTATAGTAGAGAGGACCTCTCAGTGGTGAACAGTGGGAAGAAGTTCCCTGTGGTGGAGAGTGGGAAAGACATTTATGTTGTGGATTGTGGGAAGGAGGTATATGTTGTAGACATTGGGAAGGTACTCCCTGTGTTCTACATTGGCAAGCATGTCCCTCTGGTGGACAGTGGAAAGGACCACCATATGCTGGACAGTGGGAAGGACGTTCCTGTGATGGACAGTGAAGAGGACATTTCTGTGGTGGACAGTGTTATGTACATGATTGCTGTGGACAGTCCAGAAGACATCAATGTGGTGGACAGTGGAAAGGACATTCCTGTATTGGACAATAGACATTACATCCCTGCAGTGGGCATTGGGAAGGAGTTCCCTGTGGTGGACAGTGGGAAGGACATATAGGTTGTGGACAGTGGGAAGGATGTCCCTTTTGTGGACATTGGGAAAGACATCTTTGTTCTGGACAGTGGGAAGCGTGTGCCTCTGGTGGAAAGTGTGGAGGACATCCTTGTGGTGGAAAGTGGGAAGGACATCCCTATTATGATCTGAGGAGGGGATGTCACTGAGGTGGACAGTGGGAAGGATGTCCTCTTGGTGGACAGCGGGAAAAAACTTTCTGGTGTGAATAGTGGGAAGGACATGCCTGTTGTAGACAGAGGGGAGTACATCCCAGTGGTAGACAGTGGGGAAGATTTCACTGTGATTGACAGTGGGGAGGATGTTACTGTGGTGCATAGTTGGAAGGATGTCCATACGGTAGAGAGAGTGGAGGACATTTCTGTGGTGGACAGTGGTTAGGACATCCCTGTTGTGCACAGGAGTATGTCCCTGTGGTGCACAGTGGGGAGGATGTCCCTGTTGTTTACAGTGGGAAGGACTTCGCTGTGTTTGATAGTTGGGAGGACATCCATGTTTTGGACAGTTGTGAGGATGTCCCTGTGTTGGAGAGTTGAGAGGATTTCACGGTGGTGGACAGTATATATGATGGCCTTCTGGAGAGTAAGGACAATGCTTCTGTGGTGCACAAGAGAATGACTCTTTGTTGGACAGTGAGAAGGATGTCCTTGTAGTGGTTAGTGCAGAAGATATCTCTGGGGTGGAAAGTGGTAAGAATATCCCTGATGTGCAGAGAAGGATATCCCTGTGGTGTACACTGGGAAGGACATCCCTGTGGTGGACTCTGAAGAGGACTTCCCTGTGGTGGATTGTTGAAATGAAGTCTTTGTGGTCGACAATGGGAAGGATGTCACTTTGGAGGACAGTGGGGAGGACATCACTGTGGTGGAAAGGCAGAAGGATTTCCATGTGGTAGATAGAGGGGAGGACCTCCCTGTGGTGGACAGTGGGTAGAATGTCCCTGTGGTTTACAGTGCCGATGATATTCGTGTTGTAGACGGTGGTGAGGACTTCCCTGTAGCATATTGTTGAGGACAACCATGTTGTTGACAGTGGTAAGGATGTCCTTGTATTACACAGCAGGATATCCCTGTGGTGGACAGTGGGAAGGACATCTGTTTGGTGGACCATGGAACGGATGTCCCTGTGGTGGACATTTGGGTGTACCTCCCTGTGGTTGACAGTGTGGAGGAGATTTCTGTTGTGGACAGTGGGATGGACGTCTCTGTGGCGGAATGTGGGGAAGATGTCTCTGTGGCAGAATGTGGGGAGGACATCCCTTTGGTGAACTGTGGAGAGGACGATTCTGTGGTGGAAAGTGGGAAGAATATCCCTGTGGTGGACAGCAGGGAGGACATCTCTGTGCTCTACAGTAGGAAGGACATCTCTGTTGTGGAGAGTGGAAAGGATATTCTTGTGGTGCAAAGTTGTGAGGACTTGCCTGTTGTGCATAGGAGGATGTCCCTGTGGTGCAATTTGTAGCGGTTATTTCTTTTTTTTCATTTATTAGATATTTTATTTATACTTCAGATGCCATCCGCTTTCCCCATTCCCTCCCCCCTTAGGAAACCCCTATCCCATCCCCCCTTTTCCTTTTTGCATTTATACAGTTTTTAAATGTTAATCATAGGCTTTATAAGTTTGGTATTCTTCAATCAGAGGTGTAACCCACTAACCAACCTAGATATAACAACTATCTTTGACTGGTGGAGATACATGAACATCTGCCTCCCTGTCTCCCCCTTCTTTCTCTCTTTAATCACCTAGCTTCACGTCTCCTTCTTCTTCTCCTCTTACTCCTTTTCTTCCTCTCAGTACTCCTCCTACCTTAGCTCCTCCTACACATCACCCTTCCTGTTAAAATGAAACTTTTCTCTCAAAATACAATTAGAGCATAATTATGCCAATTTGTACCACTGAGTTACAAGATAGTGCTACTACCCAGTCGATCCTTTTGTTGACTAACCAGCACCTCTGGCATCTATCCTGACTAAAACATTTAGTTCTGAACCTGGCTTTAGGATGAATGTCAGCTGCCGACCATCCACTCAAATCTTTTCTCTCAAGGTAAATAGCTATAAGTTTTCAACCCCGTCAGAAATCCAGAATGACTGAGTTAACTATAACTGTGGGAAGCACAAAGCATAGCTTCTAAAACTTAGTCAATTTATAGAGACCTCTGAACACCTGGACACTCGCTCTACTTCAAAATGTTGGAGCATCTGTTTTTCTGCCTTCTGGCCCAGGATCATCTGACAGACCTTAGTGCTGCAGAATTATTAAGGGCTGATTACTTTGTCTAGGCAGATATAATCAGTCGACTATTCTGCAAGTGTGTCCTTTTCTGGACAGTAATTTGTCTGTAGAAGGAAAGAGGCAATTCTTGCCTAGTGGTTGTCTCACCACAACTGGAGTAACTCCAAGGATGCTCAATTTCTTCTTAGAAATCAATATAGGAAGCTGTCCGGAGCAGACAGGTCTCTAATGAAAACGAACATTAATACAGAAATGTTTGTCATGTCAATTCTGTGGAATTCTGATGTTTTAAAAACCAACTATCCATGTAAGGTAATCTGGACTGTTGCCTGTTAACTCCACTCAGCTATTTCTAAATAAAACATAGAGTACACCCTTATAATAAACTCCAAGCCATGAATTTGCTATAGACCCTTAACTCACAGGCTGACCTTCTCATATCAGTTTTAAAAAGTTAAAGAAGGACTAGGTCTAAGCTTTGTATTCCTAAATGTGTTATACTGGTACAATGCCTATGAGAGTAGCAATATCCATCTCACTCTTATATCACTAAGAAGCTCATGCCAATGAAAACCTTAAAATTTGTAATCAAAGTAAATTGGTGCCCTTTAAGAATTTATATCTTCATCTTGATACTAATTATACAGATTTCTACTAACAGGTATGGCTATGCAATTGACCCCTAGCTAATCCTCTCTATTCCCACAAAACCACTACTTTTCCCTAGAAAGACAGTCCAACATTTACCACCTTAGTCCCCAAGCTCAGTGAATAGGGGCACTGAATCTTCATTAGCTTCTTCAAGCTGATTGTGGGCATTGAGATATTAGAAGAGGAGTGGGGGGAAGAGCAAATTGATAATCCTCTGATGCTGTGTCTTCACTGCCTCCAGATGGAATTCCCAGACCTCAGAGGTTTAAGCAGGTCTGCCCAGCTTGCTTGTTGAGTAGATACACCAAGGCTGATCATTCTGCAATATACAATTCTCAAAACAAATTTTAGCATCAAGATAGTTTTTTAAGAGGGCTGACACTTTATTAAGAATGTTGGTTCTAACCGCTTTTCTTTTTTCCCCTCTTTTATTGGATATAATATTTACATTTCAAATTTTATCCCCTTACCGCATTTCCCCCACCACCCAGGAACCCCTTATCTCATCCCCCTTCCTCCTGCTTCTATGAGGGTGTTTACCAACCTACCCCCAGCCTCCCTCCCCACCCTCAGATTCCCCCATCAGTGCTCAGCCTTCATGGTACCAATGACTTTTTCTGCCACCTATGCCCAACAAGGCCATCCTCCCCTACATATACAGCTGGAGTCATGTGTCCCTCCATATGTGCTCCTAGGCTGGTGGTTTAGACCCTGGAGAGCTCTGGCTGGTTGGTATTGTTGCTCTCCTCATGGGGCCACCAGACCTTAAGGCTCCTTCAGTTTACTCTCTAATTCCTCCATTAGGAACCTTTGATCAGATTAATGGATAGCTGCGAATATCTGTCTCTGGGTATGTCAGACTCTGGGGGACCTCTACGGAGACAGCCTTATCAGGCTGTTGTCAGCTTTTCCATCCTGACCTCCCTATCAGCGTCTATTTTTGGTGACTGCCCATGGAATGAATACCCAGGTGGAATGGTCTCCATACAACCCCCTCTTCAGATTCTGTCCCACACTTTGTCTCCATATTTTCTCCCTTGGGTATTTAGTTACTCCTTCTAAGAAAGACCTAGGCATCCTCACTTGTTCTTTCTTCTTCATGAGCTTCATGTCGTTTGGTAGTTGAATCTTTGTTGTTTCAAATTTTGGGCTAATCTCCACTTATCAGCGAGTAAATACTATGTGTGTTCTTTTGTTATTGGGTTACCTCACTCAGGATGATATTTTCTAGTTCCATCCATTTACCTAAGAATTTCTCAAATTCATTATTTTTAATAGCTGAGTGATATTCCATTGTGTAAATGTACCACATTTTTTGTATCCATTCCTCTGTTGAAGAGCATCTGAGTTCTTTCCAGCTTCTGGATATTATAAATAAGGCTGCTATGAACATAGTGGAGCATATGTCTTTGTTATTTGTTGGGGCATTTTCTGGGTGTATGCCCAGGAGTGGTATAGCTGGGTCCTCAGGTAGTGCTATGTCCAATTTTCTGAGGAACTACCAGACCGACTTCCAGAGTGGTTGGACCAGCTTGCAACCCCACCAACAATGAAGGAGTGTTCCTCTTTCTTCACATCCTTGCCAGCATCTACTATCACCTGAGTTTTTGATCTTAGCCATTCTGACTGGTGTGAGGTGGTATCTCAGTGTTGTTTTGATTTGCATTTCCCTGATGACTAAGGATGTTGAGCATTTCTTAAGGTGCTTCTCGGCCATTCGAGTTTCCTCAGTTGAGAATTCTTTGTTTAGCTCTGTACCCCATTTTGTTGTTAGGCGTCTAATTTCTTGAGTTCTTTGTATATATTCAATATTAGCCCTCTATCGGATGTAGGATTGGTAATGATCTTTTCCCAATCTGTTGGTTGCCGTTTTGTCTTGTTGACAGTGTCCTTTGCCTTACAGAAGCTTTGCAATTTGATTATGTCCCATTTTTCGATTCTTGGTCTTAGAGCATAAGCCATTGGTGTTCTGTTCAGGAACTTTTCCCCTGTGCCTAGGTATTCAAGGGTCTTCCCCAACTTCTCTTCTATTACGTTCAGTGTATCTGGCTTTATGTGAAGGTCCTTTATCCACTTGGAGTTGAGATTTGTACAAGGGGATAAGAATGGATTAATTTGCATTCTTCTACATGTTGACCTCCAGTTGAGCCAGCACCACTTGTTGAAAATGCTGTCCTTTTTCCACTGGATGGATTTAGCTCCATTGTCAAAGATCAAGTGGCCTTAGGTGTGCGGGTTCATTTCTGGGTCTTCAATTCTATTCCATTGATCATCCTGTCTGTCTCTGTACCAATACCATGCAGTTTTTATCACTACTGCTCTGTAGTACAGTTTGAGGTCTGGAATGGCGATTCCCCCAGAATTTCTTTTATTGTTGAGAATAGTTCTTGCTATCCTAGGTTTTTTGTTATTCCAAATGAATTTGTAAATTGCTCTTTCTATCTCTATGAAGAATTGATTTGGAATTTTGATGGGTATTGCATTGAATCTGTAGATTGCTTTTGGCAGGATAGCCATTTTTACTAAGTTAATCCTGCCAATCCAGGAGCATGGGAGATCTTTCCATCTTCTGAGATCTTCAATTTCTTTCTTCGGAGACTTGAAGTTCTTGTCACACAGATCTTTCACTTGCTTGGTTAGATTCACTCCAAGATATTTTATTTTATTTGTAGCATTTTGAAGGGTGTCATTTCCCTAATTTCTCTCTCAGCCTGTTTATCCTTTGAATAGAGGAAGGCTACTGATTTGTTTGAGTTGATTTTATATCCAGCCACATTGCTAAAGTTGTTTATCAGGTTTAGGAGTTCTCTGGTGGAAGTGTTAGGGTCACTTAAGTATACTATCATATTATCTGCAAATAGTGAAATGTTGACATCTTCCTTTCCTATCTGTATCCCTTTGACTTCCTTTTGTTGTCTAATTGCTCTAGCTACTATATCCAGTACTATATTGAATAGGTAAGGTGAGAGTGGGCAGCCTTGCCTAGTCCCTGATCTTAGTGGGATTGTTTCAAGTTTCTCTCCATTGAGTTTGATGTTGGCTATTGGCTTGCTGTATATTGCTTTTACTATGTTTAGGTATGGGCCTTTAATTCCTGATCTTTCCAAGACTTTTAACATGAAGGGATGTTGGATTTTGTCAAATGCTTTCTCAGCGTCTAGTGAGATGACCATGTGTTTTTTTTCTTTGAGTTTATTTATGTAGTACATTACATTGATGGATTTCCGAATATTGAAACATCCCTGCATTCCTGGGATAAAGCCTACTTGATCTTGATGGATAATTATTTTGATGTGTTCTTGGATTCGGTTTGGAAGAATTTTATTGAGTATTTTTGCATCAGTATTCATAAGAGAGATTGGTCTGTAGTTCTCTTTCTTTGTTGGGTCTTTCTGTGGTTTAGGTATGAGTGTAATGGTATCTTCATAGAATGAATTGGGTAGTGTTCCTTCTGTTTCTATTCGATGGAATAGCTTGAGGAGGATTGGTATTAGGCCTTCCTTGAAGGTCTGAAAGAATTCTGTGCTGAAACCATCTGGCCCCAGACATTTTTTGGTGGGAAGATTTTTAATGACTGTGTCTATTTCTTTAGGAGTTATGCGACTGTTTAGATGGTTTATCTGCTCCTCGTTTAACTTTGGTACCTGGTATCTGTATAGAAAATTGTCCATTTCATCCAGATTTTCCAATTTTGTTGAGTATAGGCCCTTGTAGTAGGATCTGATGATTTTTTAATTTCCTCTGTTTCTGTTGTTATGTCTCCCTTTTCATTTCTGATTATATTAATTTGAATGCTGTTTCTGCACCCTTTGGTTAGTCTGGCTAAGGGTTTGTCTATCTTGTTGATTTTCTCAAAGAACCAGCTCCTGGTTTTGTTGATATTTTGTATAGTTCTTTTTGTTTCAACTTGGTTGATTTCAGCCCTGAGTTTGATTATTTCCTGCCGTCTACTCCTCTTGGGTATACTAGCTTCTTTTTGTTCTAATGCTTTCAGGTTTGCTGTCAAGTTGTTAATGTATGCTCTTTCCAATTTCTTTTTGTGAGCACTTAGAGCTATGATTTTTCCTCTTAGTACTGCTTTCAGTGAGTCCCACAAGTTTTGATATGATGTGTCCTCATTTTCATTTAAATCTAAAAAGTCTTTAATTTCTTTCTTTATTTCTTCCTTGGCCATGTTATCATTGAGTAGAGCATTGTTCAGTTTCCAAGTGTATGTGGGCTTTCTGTTGTTTTTGTCCATGTCAAAGACAAGTCTTAGTCCATGGTGGTCTGATAAGGTACTAGGGATTATTTCAATAGTTTTGTATCTGTTGAGGCCTGTTTTGTGACCAATTAATTTGGTCTATTTTGGAGGAGGTACCATGAGGTGCTGAGAAGAAGGTATATTCTTTTGTTTTAGGATGAAATGTTCTATAGATGTCAGTTAAGTCCAATTGGTTCATAACTTCTGTTAGTTTCATTGTGTCTCGGTTTAGTTTCTGTTTCCATGATCTGTCCATAGCTGAGAGTGGGGTGTTGAAATCTCCCACTATTATTGTGTAGGGTGCAATATATGCTTTAAGCTTTAGTAAAGTTTCCTTTATGTATGTGGGTGCCCTTGCATTTGGGGCATAGATGTCCAGAATTGCAAGTTCCTCTTGGTACATTTTTCCTTTGATGAATATGAAGTGTCCTTCTTTATCTTTTTTGATTACTTCTGGTTGAAAACTGATTTTATTTGATATTAGAATCGCTACTCCCGCTTGTTTCTTTGGACCATTTGCTTGGAAGATTGTTTTCCAACCTTTTACTCTGAGGTATAGTCTGTCTTTTCCACAGAGGTGCATTCCCTGAATGCAGCAAAATGTTGGGTCCTGATTACGTATCCAGTCTGATTGTCTATGTCTTTTTACTGGAGAATTGAGTCCATTGATATTAAGAGATATTAAGGAAAAATGAGTGTTGTTTCCTGTTATTTTTGTTATTGGCAGTGGAGATATGTTTGTGTAGCTACCTTCTTTTACAGTTTTTGGAAGATTACTTTCCTGCTTTTTCTAGGTTGTAGTTTCCCTCCTTGTGATGGAGTTTTCCAACAATTATCCTTTGAAGTGCTGGATTTGTGTTGAGATACTTTGTAAATTTGGATTTGTCATGGAATATTTTGGTTTCTCCATCAATAATGATTGACAGTTTTGCTGGGTATAGTAGTCTGGGCTGGCATTTGTGTTCTTTTAGGGTCTGTATGATATCGGTCCAGGATCTTCTGGCTTTTATGGTCTCTGGTGAGAAGTCTGGTGTAATTCTTATAGGTCTGCCTTCATATGTTACTTTGCCTCTTTACTTTACTGCTTTTAGTATTTTTTCTTTGTTTTGTACATTTGATGTTTTGACTATTATGTGGTGGGAAGTATTTCTTTTCTGGTGTAAACTATTTGGAGTTCTGTAGGCTTCTTGTATATTTAAGGACATCCCTTTCTTTAGGTTAGGGAAGTTTTCCTCTATAATTTTGTTGAGGATATTTGCTGGTCCTTTAAGTTGGGAGTCTTCCCCCTCATCTATTCCTATTATCCTTAGGTTTGGCCTTCTCATTGTGTCTTGGATTTCTTGTATATTTTGGGTTAGTAGCTTTTTGTATTTTACATTTTCTTTGACAGTAGTGTCAATGTTTTCCATGGTATCTTCTGCACATGAGATTCTCTCTTTTATCTCTTGTATTCTGTTGGTAATACTTGTGTCTATGACTCCTGATCGTTTTTTTAAGTATTCTATCTCCAGGGTATTCTCCTTTTGTGATTTCTTTATTGATTCTACTTCCATTTTTAGATCCTGCATGGTTTTGTTTAATTCCTTCTCACGTTTGGTTGCATTTTCTTGCAATTCCTTAAGGGATTTTTGTGTTTCCTCTTTAAGGGTTTCTATCTGTTCTTTGAGGGTGTTATTTATGTCTTTCTTAAAGTCCTCTATCATCATCATGAGAAGTGATTTTAATTCTGAATCCTGCTTTTCTGGTTTGATGGTGTGTTCAGGGCTTTCTATGATGGGGGAACTGGGTTCTGATGATGCTATGTAACTTTGGTTTCTGTTGCTTACGTTCTTGCACCTGCTTTTGTCATCTGGTTAATTCTAGTGCTACCTGTACTTCTGTCTCTGATTGAAGCCTGCCTTTCCAGTTATCTCACTTGTGTCTGATCTTCTAGGGGTCCAGATGTCTCTGTGATTTTTCCAGTTGCACTGATTACAGTGGTATCTCTAGGATGCCTCCTGATATGGTGCCTCCAATGTAGCAGTCCAGCTAGGTGTCTGCTGTTCTGGATGCAGTGTCTCCTCCTGGATATCTCAGGATATGTTGTCTGACACTCTGAGTTCAGTTGTTCCTCTGTGGCTCTGGGTTGAGTGGACCTTCCAGTATGTCTCAGGCAGAATCCGGGGTCCACACCACAGCAGACCTGGCAGAGGTCTGGTCCAGGCCTCAGATCTGGGAGATGGGCCGAAGGAGGGTGCTAGCTAATGCTGGCCGTGGGATCTGTGGGGCTTCCAGAACGTGTCCGACGGGATCCGGGGTGGACACACCAGCAGGCCAGTTGGGGAGAGGTCTGGTCCAGGCCTCAGATCCGGAAGAGGAGTGAGTGGCAGAAGGGGCTTGCTAGCCAGCACTGGCCAGGAGGGGGGTATCTGCTAGAATCTGAGCACTCACAGCACCCAGCTATGGGCTCAGGGCAGTATATGGGATTTCCTACCTAATGCTGGCTGTGGGATCCATGGAGCTTCCAGAATGTCTCCGGTGGGATCTGGGGTACACACAGCAGTAGGCCGGCTGGTGAGAGGTCTGGTCCAGGCCTCAGATCCGGAAGCGTAGGGGTTGTTTCTTAGCTGGACAGTGAAAAAGACCTCCATGAGGTGGACTGTGGGGAGGTCCACCCTGTAGTGAACATTGGGGAGGATTTCCCTGTGGTGGACAGTAGGGAGGACATCTCTGTGGTGGACAATGGGAAGAATATCCCTGTGGTGGACAGTGGATAGGGCCTCTCTTTGGTGTACAATGGGAATGACGTTTCTCTGGTGGACCGTGAAGAGGATGTACCTGTGGTGGACAGTGGAAAAGACGTTCTATGGTGGACAGTGGGAAGACTGTCCCTGTGAAGAGCAGGGAGGACGTCTCTGTGGTGGACAGTGGGAAGGACATCCCTGTTGTGGGCAGTAAAAGGATGTCCCTATTGTGCACATAGGGGAAGATGTCCCTCTGGTGAACAGTGGGAAGGACATTCCTGTGATGGACAGTGGTGAGGACAACCCTGTGGTGGACAGTGGTAAGGATGCACTTGTGGTGGACAGCAGGATGGACCTCACTTTGGTGGACAGTGGGAATGACATCCCTGATGTTGACGATGCAAAGTATGTCCCTGTGGTGCACAGTGGTGAAGACAACCCTGTTGTGCACATTAGGATGTCCTTGTGGTGGACAATGGGGAGGACCACACTGTGTTGGACTGTGGGGTAGGAGGTCCCTGTGGTGGAAGGTGGGAAGGACATCCCTTTGGTGGACAGTGGGAAGGACGTCCCTGTGGTGGACTGTGGGGAGGAATTCCTTGGGGTGGACAGTTGGGAGGATGTCCCTGTGGTGGACAGTGTGTAGGATATCCCTGTGGTGAACAGTGGTGAGGACCTTTCTGTGGTGCACTGGACAACGTCTCTTTGAAGGACCATGGGAAGGATGTCCCTTTTTTGGAGAGTGCAGAGGACATCATTGAGGTGGACAGTGGTGAAGATGTCTCTGGTGTGCACTGGAAGATGTTCCTGTGGTGTACAGTCATGAGGATGACCCTGTTGTGCACAGGAGGAAGTTATTGTGCTGCACAGTAGGAAGGATGTCCATGTTTTGAACAGTAGGAAAGAACATCCCAGTGGTGGACATTGGTGAGGAAAACCCTGTGGTGGATGTGGGGAAACATCCCTGTGGTGGACAGTGGGATTTACATCTCTGTGGTAGACTGGGGAAGGATGTCACTGTGTTGGACAATTTGGAGGATGTCCCTGTGGTGAACAATTGGAAGGATGTCCCTTTGATGGACAGTTGGAAGGATGTCCCTGTGGTAGACAGTGGTGAGGACATCCATGTGATGGACAGTGGGGAGGATGTCCATGTGGTGGACAATTGGAAGAACATCCCTATGGTGGACGTTGGGAAGGACATCCCTTTGGTGGACAGTGGGAAGTATGTCACTGTGGTGGACAATGGAAAGGACGTCCCTTTGGTGAACAGTGGAAAGGACATCCCTGTGGTGAACAGTGGGAAGAACATCCCTGTTGTGAACAGTGGAGAGGATGTCCCTGTTCTGAATAGTGGGTAGTTAATCCCTGTGGTAAACATTGGTTAGGAATTTTCTGTAGTGCACTGGAAAATGTCATTTTTGTGGACCATGGGAAGAATGTCCCTGTTTTGTAGAGATCAGAGGACATCTCTGCAGTGGACAGTGGTGAAGATGTCCCTGTTGTGCACTGGAAGATGTGCCTGTGGTGCAGAGTGGGGAATATGTTCCTGTTTTGAACAACGGGAAAGAACACCCCTGTGGTGTACATTGGTGAGGATGTCCCTGTTGTGGACAGTGGGGAAACACCTCTGTGGTGGACAGTGGGGTGGACCTCTTTGTGGTTGATGGTCATCCCTGTTGTGGAGAGTGGGGAGAATATTTCTGTGATGGACTGTTGAAATGACGTCCCTGAGGTGGACAGTGGAGAGGACATAACTGTGGTGGAGATTGGGGAGTACCTCCCTGTGGTAGGTAGTGGGTAGACCTTCCCTATGGTGGACAGTGGGGAGTATGTTCCTGTGGTGGGCACTGAGGAGGACGTCCCTGTGGTGGACAGTAGAAAGAACATCCCTGTTGTGGACAGGAGGATGTTTGTGAGTTGTACAGTGTGGAGGACATCATGTGGTGGACAGGCAGAAGGATGTTCCTATTGTGGGCAGTGGGGAGGAAATCCCTGTGGGAGGCAATGTGTAGGGTCTCCCTGTGGTTTAAAATGTGGAAGATATTCATGTTATGGACAGTGGTGAGGACTTCCTGTAGTGGACATTGGTGAGGACAACCATGTTGTGGACAGTGGTAAGGAAGTCCTTGTGGTACACAGGAGGAAGTCCCTGTGGTGGACAGTTGGGAGGACTTACCTGTGTTGGATCGTGGAGATACATTTCTGTGGTAGATATTGGGATGTACATGTTTGTTGTGGAGAGTGTGGAGGACATCAGTGTGGTGGACAGGGGAAAGGACATTCCTGTGGTGGACAGTAGAGAAGACTTCCCTGTGGTGGACAGTGAGAAGTAGGTCCCTTTGTGGACAGTGGGAAGGATATATATGTTGTGTACAGTGGGAAGGACATTTCTGTTTTGGACATTGGGAAAGACCTTTTTGTGGTAGACAGTGAGAAGAGTGTGCCTCTGGTGGACAGTGGAAGGACCTCCTTGTAGTGTACAGTAAGAAGGACATCCCTGTTATGATCTGAGGAGAGGATATCACTGAGATGGACAGTGGGAAGGACGTCCTCTTGGTGGACAACAGGGAGGACCTTTCTGGTGTGAATAGTGGGAAGGACATTCCTATGGTAGACAGTGTGGTGGAGATCCTGATGCTGGACAGTGGGGAAGATTTCACTGTGATGGACAGTGGGGAGGATGTTACTGTGGTGCACTTGAGAAAGTCCCTGTGGTGCATAGTTGGATGGATGTCCCTGTGTTGGAGAGTGCAGAGGACATCTCTGTGGTAGACAGTGGTTAGGACATCCCTGTTGTGCACTGGAGGATGTCCCTGTTGTGCCCAGTTTGGAGGATGTCCCTGTTGTTCACAGTGGGAAGGACTTTGCTGTGTTTGATAGTTGGGAGGACATCCGTTTTGTGGGCAGTTGGGAGGATGTCACTGTAATGGGGAATTTAGAGGATTTCACTGTGGTGGACAGTGTTTATGATGGCCTTGTGAACAGTAAGGACTACGCTCCTGTGGTGCACAAGAGAATGTCTCTTTGGTTTAGAGTGAAAAGGATGTCATTGTAGTGGGGAGTGCAGAAGACATCTCTGGGCTGGACAGTGGTAAGAACATCCCTGTTGTGCACAGGAGGAAGTCCCTGTGCTGTACAGCTGAAAGGACATCCCTTTGGTGGACAGTGAAAAGGACTTCACTGTGGTGGACCATTGAAATGATGTCCTTGTGGTCGACAGTGGGAAGGACGTCCCTTTGAAGGACAGTGGGGTGGACATCACTGTGGTTAACAGGCAAAAGGATGTACCTGTGGTAAACAGAGTGGAGGACCTCCTTGTGTTGGACAGTGGGTAGGATGTCCCTGTGGTTTATAGTGCAGAGGATATTCGTGTGGTGGACTGCAGTGAGGACTTCCCTGTAGTGCATATTGTTGAGAACAACCATGTTGTGGACAGTGGTAAGGATGTCCTTGTTGTACACAGGTGGATGTCCCTGTGGTGGACAGTGGGAAGGACGTCTGTTTGGCAGACCGTAGAAACAATGTCCCTGTGGTGGACTGTTAGGAGTACTTCCCTGTGGTGGATAGTGGGGAGGATATTTCTGTGGTGGAAAGTGGGAAGAATGTCTTGGTGGTGGGCAGCAGGGAGGACATCTCTGTGGTCTACAGTGGGAAGGTCATCTCCGTTGTGGACAGTGGAAAGAATATTCCTGTGGTGCACAGTTGTGAGGACGTCCCTGTTGTGCATAAGAGGATGTCCCTGTGGTGCAATGTGAGGAGGATGTTTCTTTGGCAGACAGTGGGAAAGACATTCATGTGGTGGACTGTAGGAAGATCCACTCTGTAGTGAACATTGGGAACGCTGTGGTGGACAGTTGAAAGATATACCTTTGGTGGAAAGTGGGAAGAACGTCCCTTTGGTGGACAGTGGTAAGAACGTCCCTGTAATAGACAGTGGTTAGGATGTCCCTGTGGATGGCAGTGGGTAGAACAATTCTGTGGTGAACAGTGGAAGGACATCCCTGTTGTGGACAGTGGGTAGGATAATTCTGTGGTGGACTGGGGGAAAGATATCCTTGTTGTGGACATTGGGAAGGATGTCCCTGTGGTGGACTGAGTGAAGGATGTCCCTGAGGTGGACAGTGGGGTGGACATCTCCGTGGTGAACAGTAGTGAAAGCATTTCTGTGGTGCACAGGAGAACATCTCTTTGGTGGACCTTAGTAAGGATTTCCTTGTTGTGGAGAGTGCAAAGGACATCTCTGGGGTGGATAGTGGTGAAAATGTCCCTGATGTGCACTGGAAGATATCCCTGTGTTGCACAGTCATGAGGATGTCCCTGTTGTGAACAGGAGATTGTTCCTGTGGTGCACAGTAGAGAAGATGTCTCTGTCTTGAACAGTGGAAAAGAACACCCCAGTGGTGGACACTGATGAGGACAAACCTGTGATGGAGAGTGGGGAAACATCCCGGTGGTGGACAGTGGGGTTTATGTCTCTGTGGTAGACGAGGAAAGGATGTCATTGTGATGGACAATTTGGAGGATGTCCCTGTGGTGGACAGTGGAAAGGACATCCTTTTGATGGACAGTGGGGAGGATGTCGTGTGATGGACAGTTGGAAGAATGTCCCTATTGTGGACTGTGGGAAGGACATCCCTTTGGTGGACAGTGGGAAGAATGTCACTGTGGTGGACAGTGTGTTGGACCTCTATATTTTAGATGGTGGGAAGGATGTCCCAGTGGTGGACAATGGGAAGGACGACCCTGTTGTGGAAAGTGGGAAGGATGTCCCTGTGATAGACAGTGGGGAGTATATCCCTGTGGTGAACCCTGGTGAGGACCGTTCTGTGGTGCACTGGACAATGTCCCTTTGGTGGACCATGGGAAGGATGTCCCTTTTTTAGAGAGTGCAGAGGACATCTCTGGGGTGGACAGTAGTGAAGATGTCTCTGGTGTGCACTGGAAGATGTCCCTGTGGTGCAGTCATGAGGATGACCCTGTTGTGCACAGGAGGATGTTACTGTGGTGCACAGTAGGGAGGATGTCCATGTTTTGAACAGTGGGAAAGAATATGCGAGTGGTGGACATTGTTGAGCTCAACCCTGTGGTAGACAGTGGGGAAACATCCCTGTGGTGCACAGTGGGATTTACATCTCTGTGGTAGACTGGGGAAGGATGTCTCTGTGTTGGACAATTTGGAGGATGTCCCTGTGGTGAACAATTGGAAGAACATCCCTTTGATGGACAGTTGGAAGGACGTCCCTGTGGTAGACAGTGGTGAGGACATCCATGTGATGGACAGTGGGGAGGATGTCCATGTGGTAGACAGTTGGAAGAACGTCCCAGTTGCAGACATTGAGAAAGAAGTCCCTATGGTGGACATTGAGAAGGACGTCACTGCGGTGGACAGTGGAAAGGACTTCCCTTTGGTGGACAGTGGAAAGGATGTCCCTGTGGTGAACATTGGGAAGGACATCCCTATTTTGGACAGTGGGGAGGATGTCCCTGTGCTGGAAAGTGGGGAGGTCATCCCTATATTAAACATTGGTGAGGACTTTTCTGTGGTGCACTGGAGAACATCATTTTGATGGAGGGTGGGAAGAATGTCCCTGTTTTGGAGAGTGCAGAGGACATCCCTGTGGTGGCTAGTGGTGAAGATGTCCCTGTTGTGCACTGGAAGATGTGCCTGTGGTGCATAGTCATGATAGCGATCCTGTTGGTCACAGGAGGATGACCATGTGGTGCACAGTGGGGAATATGTTCCTGTTTTGAACAATGGGAACGAAAACCCCTGTGGTTGACATTGGTAAGGATGTGGACAGTGGGGAAATATCTCTGTGGTGGACAGTGGGGTGGATATCTTTGTGGTAGATGTGGGAAAGATGTCCCTGTGTTGAAGAGTGCTGAGGACAACTCTGTGTTGGACATTGGTGAGAAGATCCCAGTGGTTGACATTGGGCAGGATGTCCCTGTGACTGACAGAGTGTAGGACGTTCCTGTGGTGGACTGTGGTTTAGTGGTTTCTGTGGTGGAGAGTGGGAAGGATGTCCTAGTTTTGGACAGTGAGGAGGATGTTTCTGTGGTGGACAGCGGAAAGGATAACACTGTGGTGGACAGTAGATAGGACCTCTCTGTGGTAGACAGTGGGAAGGATGTCCCTGTTGTGGACAGTGAGAAGAATGTTAATGTTGTGGACAGTAAAAAGGACGTCCCTTTTGTGGACAATGGGAAGGACCTCCTTGTGGTGAACAGTGGGAAGGATATCCCTCTGGTGGATAGTTGGAAGGACATCCCTGTGGTGGACAGTGGGAAAGACATCTCTGTAGTCGACATTGAAAAGGATCTCTCTGTGTTGGACAGTTGAGATGACATCCCTGTGGTGGACAGTGGGAAGGATGTCTTTTTGTGGAGAGTGGGGAGGACATCCCTGTGGTGGACAGTGGGAAGGACATCTCTGTAGTCGACATTGAAGAGGATCTCTCTGGGTTGGACACTTGGGATGACATCCCTGTGGTGGACAGTGGAAAGGATGTCTTTTTGTTGGAAGTGGGGAGGACATCCCAGTGGTGGACAGTGGTAAGGACATCCCTGTGCTGAACAGTGATGAGTACATCCCTCTGGTGGACAGTGGTGTGGACATTTCTGTGGTGCACAGGAAAACATTATTTTGGCTGGACCATGGGAAGGATATCACTGTTTTGGAGAGTGCAGAGGACATCTCTGTGGTGAACAGTGGTGAGGACGTCTATGGTGTGCACCGGAAGATGTCACTGTGGTGCACATTCATGAGGACATCTCTGTTGTGCGCAGGAAGATGTCCCTGTGGTGCACAGTGGGAAGGATGTCCCTGTGTTTGACAATTGGGAGGAAATCCCTGTGGTGGACTGTGGGAAGGATGTCTCTGTGGTGGACATTGGTGACACAATTTCACTGTGGTGGACAGTGGGGATAATAGCCTTGAGGACAGTGGGGTGGATGTTCCTGTGGTGCACAAGAAAACATCTCTTTTGTGGACATTGGGAAATATTTTCCTGTAGTGGAGAGTGCAGAGGACATATCTGAGATGGACAGTGGTAAGAACATTTTTGTTATGCACAGAAGAATGTCCCTGTGGTGCACAGTGGTAAGGATGTTCCTGTGGTGAACAGTGGGAAGGATTTCCCTGTGGTGGACTTTGGTGAGGATGACCCTGTTGTAAATAGTGATAAGGTTGTCACTGTGGTGGACAGCAGGGAGAACCTTTCTGTGGTGGACAGTGGGTAGGATGTCCCTGTGATGGAAAGAGGGGAGGTAGTCACTGAGGTGGTCAGTGGGAAGGACATCCCTGTGGTAAAAAGTGGTGACTACTTCACTTTAGTGCACACTGAGGAGGACATCCCTGTGAATTACACTGTGGAGGACATCCGTGTAGTGGACTATTGGGATGACCTCCCTGTGGTCAACCTTGCAGAGGACCTCCCTGTGATGGGCAGTGTGGTGGGTGTCCATGAGGTTGACAGTTGGAAGGAAGTCGCTGTGGTGGTCTGTGGCAAGGACATTTCTTTGGCTTACAGTGGGATGGACATCTATGTTGTGCACAGTGGGAAGGACCTCCCTGTGGTGGACAGTGAAAAGGATGTCCCTGTGTTGGACATTGGTGAGGACGCCCCTGTGACGGACCACACTGAACACATCCCTGTGGTGGACAGTGGGGTGGACATCCCTTTGGTTGACACTGGGGAGGATGTCCCTGAGGGAGACAGTTGGAAGGACGTCTTTCTGGTGTACAGTGGGAAGGACGTCCCTGTGGTGGATAGTTGGAAGGACATTCCTGTTGTGGACAGTTGAGAGGACTTCACTTTGGTGGATAGTGGGGAGTACGTCCCTGTGGTGGACAGTAAGGAGGACGTTTCTTTGGTGCAAAAGAGAATGTCCCTTTGGTGGACATTGGGAATGACGTCCCTGTTGTGGAGAGTGCAGAGAACATCTCTGGGGTAGACAGTGGTGAGGACATCCATGGTGTGCACAGGAGGATGTTCCTGTGGTGCACAAGGGTGAGGACATTCCTCTTGTGCATGGGAGGATGTCCTTGTGGTGCACAGTGGGGAGAATGCCCTTGTGGTGAACAGTGAGAAGGACGTGCCTGTGGTGGACAGTGGGAAAGACTTCCCTGTGGTGGACAGTGGGAAGGACGTCCCTTTTGTGGACAGTGGAAAGGACTTCTCTTTGGTGGACTGTGGGGAATACGTTCTTTTAGTGAACAGTGGAGAAGACGTCCTTGGTGGACAGTGGTGAGGATGTTTCTCTGGTGCAAAGGAGAACATCCTTTGATGGACATTGGGAATGAAATCTCTGCAGTGGAGTGTGCGGAGGACATCTGTGGGGTAGACAGTGGTGTGGATATCCCTTGTGTGCACAGGAAGATGTTCCTGTGGTGCACAATGTTGAGTACAAAACTGTTGTGCTTGGAAGGATGTCCCTGTGGTACACAGTGTGGAGGATGTCCTTGCGATGAACAGTAAGAATGATATCTCTTTGTTGGACAACTGGGAGGACCTCTGTGTGGTTGACAGTAGGAAGGAACTCCCTGTGGTGGACAGTATATCCATGTGGTGGACAGTAGGGAGGACGTTACTGTTGTTGACAGTGGGAAGAAAGTCCCTGTGTTGGACAGCAGAAAGGACCTATCTGTGGTTGACTGTGGGAAAGATGACCCAGGGATGGACAGTGATGAGGACCTTTCTGTGGTGGACAGTGGATTGGATGTTTTTGTGGTGGACAGTGGAGAGGACTTTCCTCTTATAGACAGTATGGTGGACATGCCTGTGGTGGACAGTGGAGAGGACCTCCATGTGGTGGACAGTGGGAAGAACATCCCTGTAGTGGACAGTGGGGAAGATGTTTCTGTGGTGTAGAGTGGGGAAAACATCCCTCTGGTGGACAGTGGTGAGGATGTTCCTCTGGTGGACACTGGGGAGAAAGTTTCTGTGGTGGTAAGTAAAGAGGACATCCCTGAGGTGTACAGTGGAGAGTACTTCCATATTTTATACAGTGAGGAGGACATCTCAGTGGTGGACAGTGGTGAGGACGACCCTGTCGTGGACAGTGGTAAGGATACCCCTGT
The DNA here is from genome assembly GCF_011762505.2 of Arvicanthis niloticus. NCBI lineage: Eukaryota > Metazoa > Chordata > Mammalia > Rodentia > Muridae > Arvicanthis > Arvicanthis niloticus. The sequence goes on from NW_023046354.1 coordinate 54,771, forward strand.
GGTGGACAGCAGGGAGGACCTCACTTTGTTGGACAGTGGAAAGGATGTCCCTGTGGTGGACAATGCAAAGTATGTTCCTGTGGTGCACAGTGGTGAGGACATCCCTCTTGTGCACAGGAGGATGTCCTTGTGGTGGACAGTGAGGAGGACCACACTCTTGTTTGCTGTGGGGTAGGACGTCCATGTGGTGGACTGTGGGGAAGATGTCCGTGTTATGGACAGTCAGATGAATGTCACTTTGGTGGACAGTGGGAAGGACATTCCTATGGTGGACTATGGGGAGGAACTCCTTGGGGTGTACAGTTGGGAGGATGTCTCTGTGGTGGACACTGGGTAAAACCTTTCTGTTGTGGATTGTTGGATGGACATCTTTTGTGGACAGTGGGGAGTATGTCCCTGTTGTGTACAGTGGGATGTATGTTTCTGTAGTGGATTGTTGGGAACATATTTGTGTGGTGGACAGTTAGGAAGACGTGCCTGTGGTAAACAGTGGGAAGGAAGTCCTTTTTGTGGACAGTGAAAGGATGTCCATGTGGCGGAAATTGGAAGGACATCCCTGTTGTAGAGAATAGAGAGGTTTTCCCTGTGTGGACAGTGGGGAGGACGTTTCTGTTTTAGACAACTGAGAGGATATTACTGTGTTGGACAGTGTGAAGTACGTCCCTGTGGTGGACAGCAGGGAGGACCTCTCTGTGGTGGACAGTGGTAAAGATGTCCCTGTGATAGACAGTGATGTGAATGTTTCTGTGGTAGACAGTGGAAAGGACGTCCCTGTTGTGGACAGTGGTGAGGACCTCCCTGTCGTGGATATTGGGAAGGATGTCCTGTGGTGAAGTGTGGCAAGGATGTTTCTGTGTGGACAGTGGAAAGGACCTCCTCATGGTGGAAAGTGGAAAGGATGTCACAGTGGTGGACAGTGGTAAGGATGTTTCTGTGGTAGAGAGTAGTGAGTTAGTTTCTTTGGAGCAAAGGAAAATGTCTCTTTGGTGACAGTGGAAAGTACATCTCTCTGGGGGGCAGTAGAGAGAAACACACTGTGGTGTGCAGTGGAAGAACATTTATGTTGTGGACATTGGGAAGGAAATCTCTGTTGTCGATATTGGGAAGACCTCCTTGTGGTGAACAGTGGGAAGGATATTTCTCTGGTGGACAGTGGGAGAACATCCTGTGGTGAACATGGGAAAAGACATCCCTGTGGTGGACAGTGAAGAGGACTTTTCTGTGTTGGACATTTGGATGATATCCTTGTGGTGAATAGGGGGAGGATGTCCCTGTCGTGGAGGGTACAGAGGTCATCTCTGTGTGGAGAGTGTTGCTGACATCTCTGTTGTGCAAAGGTGGATATCCTGTAGTGCACAGTGGTGAGCATATCCCTGTTGTGTACGGAAAATGTCCCTGTTGTGCAAAGTGGGTACGATGTCCCCGTCGTGAACAGCGAAAAGGATATCACTGTGGTGAACAGTTTGGAGGATGTCCCTGTAGTGGACAGTGGGAAGGACTCCTTTTGTGACAGTGGGAAAGACATCGCTTTGATAGACAGTTGGAGACATCCCCGTGGTAGACAGTAGAGAGACCTTTCTGTGGTGAACGTGGGAAGAAGGTCCATGTGTTGGACACTGGGATGCATTTTTGTTGTTAATTGTTGGAAGGATGTCCATTTTTGGACATTTTGAAGGACCTCAGTGTGTGGACAGTAGGAAGCATGTCCTCTCATGGACAATGGGGAGAAACACCATGTTTGTGGATAGTGGGAATGACGTCTCTGTGGAGGACATAGGAGTGGAATCATTTAGTGGACATTGGAAGTACGTTTCTGTTGTGGACAGCAGGGTGTACCTTTCTGTGGAGGACAGGGGAAGGAAATGCCTGTTTAGACAGTGCAGAGTACATTCCTTTGGGGACAGTGGAAAGGAAATACCTGTGGTGGACAGTATAGAGGACTCCCTGTGGTGGACAGTGGAAGGAGGTTTCTGTGGTGGACAGTGGGAAGGACATTTAATGTTGTGTACTTTGGGAAGAACTCTCTGTTGTGGACATTGGGAAAGACCTCCTTGTGGTGAACAGTGGTAAGGATGTCCCCTCTGTTTACATTTGGGATTACTCCCTGTGTTGGACAAAGGAACGTACCTCCCTGTGGTGGACCATGGGGGGACCTTGCTGTGGTGGACAATGTGAAGGACATCACTGTTGTGGACAGTGTGGAGGATGTCACTGGTTTGGACAGTAGTAAGTACATACCCTGTGGTGGACAGTAGAGAGGACCTTTCTGTGTGAACAGAGGGAAGAAGGTCCATGTCTAGACGAGTGTGGAGGACCATTTATGTTGTTGATTGTGGGAAGACATCCATGTTGAGGACATTGGGAAGGACCTGCGTGTGGTGGACAGTGGAAATCCTGTCCCGCCCGTAGACAGTGGAAAGAAAGACCCTGTGGTGGACAGTAGGAGGACGTCTCTTTGGTGGACATAGGAGAGACATCATTTAGTGGACATTGGGAAATACATTCCTGTTTGGACAGCAGGGTGTACTTTTCTGTGATGAGAGTGTGAAGGACATGCCTATTTGGACAGTGCAGATGATTTCCCTTTGGTGACAGTGGAAATGCCAAACCTGTGGTGGACAGTAGTGAGGACTTCCCTATGGTGGACCGTGAGAAGGAGGTCCCTTTGTTGGACTTTGGGAAAACCTCCTTGTGGAGAACAGTGGGAAGGAAGTCCTGTGGTGGAGAGTGGGAGATCGTCACTTTGGAGACAGTGCTATTGACATCATTGTGTGATAGCAGGGAGGAACTCTCTGTGGTGAACTGTGGAAGAAGTCTCCTGTTGTGGAACAGTGGGAAGGAACATTTATGTTGTGCATTGTGGGAAGGACATATGATGTTTGTGAACGTCGGGGAAGGAGTCATGTGTACTAACAGTGGCAAGCCTGTCCCTCTGGTTGACGTGGGGAGGACCACCATTGGGGGACAGTAGGAAGGATTACCCCTGTGGTGGACAGAGAAAAGGACATCATTGAGCTGGACCTTGGGAAGTCGCGTCCTGTTGTGGACAGCAGGTTGTACATTTCTGTGGTGACAGTGGAAAGGACATGCCTGTTTGTGGACATGCGTGACATCCCAGTGTTGGACATGAAAAGACATCTGTGTGTTGGACAGTAAGAGAGAACTTCCCTGTGGTGACAGTGGGAAGGAGGTCCCTGTGGTGGTGAGTGAAAAGACATGCCCTGTTTGTGGACAGTGTGGAGCACAACCCTGTTGTGACAGTGGAAAGATCATCCCTGTATGGACGTAAGAGGACTTCCCTGTGGTAGAAAGTGGAAAGGAGGT
>NW_023046355.1:0-57788 GCF_011762505.2 Arvicanthis niloticus
AGAGAAGCCAGGGCCAAGAAATCCCAGGCCTTGAAAAACACTCCAAATGGTGAAGATATTAGCTCTTTGTGAAGACAGTGATTAAGAAAAACAGAGTCCTCCTCCAGGCTGTTGGGAGCCGCAATATAATCTGCCACCCCAAGTTGGCGCTAGCCTTGTGTTTTCCCAGAAGTAAACAATTATCTGCGCAGATGCTAGGCAGAGAGCCCGCCGAAGTCACTGAATGTTGGGTGGTGAGCAAACAGCCAATCAGAAGTGAATACATCACTCTAGACTGTATTTTAGCCAGGCCCCTTCCACATCTCAGCCCTTCCGCATTTTCCACGTGTGTGATACTGAGTAAAAAGCCTCGTTCTGCAGTAACTACCCGATCTCTGCCTCTCGTGTTTTCTCTTCCACGGATGGTAAAGGGCTCGGGGGGGTGCGCATTAGATCTGGTGCCGAGAACCCGGGAATTTCTAGGCGCGCGGGATTTCTAGGCGCTCAGAAATTTCTAGGCGCGACGGAATTTCTAGGCGCAGCAGAAGGACCCCAAGACTCGAGGAGGGTTAATAGACTGCAGGTGTGCGAGGTACACCTTTAGGAGATATGCCAGGTGTGAGTGTTGTGGCAAGCGGATTTAAATTCACCGCGGCCACTCCACTAACTAGCCTCTTATGGCTACTCTGGCATACCAGAACTAAAGTGTGTTAGCAGGCTACAGAGAAGGCCTGGTCATAAAATGGGGTGTTCAAAGGAAACACGGACTGCTACAGAGTTCATTGAACCACCGGCAGGTGGGGGGAGGTTGGAGGAAAAAATAATCCTCCTTTATGAAAGAATCTTTGGGGAAGCGTCTGCGTTCTGCTACATGTGGCAGGCAGAACAAGCCAGGCGGTGGTGGCGCACGCCTTTAATCCCAGCACTTGGGAGGCACAGGCAGGCAGAGGAGAGAGATAGCCCTGCGAGCTTAGAGCAACGAATGATTTTTGAGGATGCCGCAGCGGAACGCCGTGCAGCCGCCTCTCGTGGGAACGGGAGGCTGCGGGATTGCCTAAGGGCGTGCTGCGGGCCAGGAAGGGAGGCTGTTTGTGGTTATTTCACAGGTGAAAATAATTTAATGTGGGTCCCTACGCGGCTGATGCAGATTGGAAAGAAGGAAGCTTGATTAAAAGATTTCGGCTCTGAGTCTCCTAATACTAAAGTTTCATTTGGGAATGAGTATACATTGTGGGACATAGTTAGAGCTTAAACTGTTCTCTTGCAGTGTATTCAGATGCTGAAGTACTGCCTATTGTTTACAGCTGTTGATTGAGTGTTACTTACAAAAGAGGCTTTAAAACATAGTTAAACGGCCAATATTCCATTGGCTACAGTTGGTAGCTCAGCCGAGAGTTTGAAATTTTTTAATTTGCCTATGTTTATAGAGAAAAGATACAACACGTGTCTTTTAAGGCTTACAGTTTAAATTTAAGGTTTTAAGTTAAAAGCAAAATTGCACAGTTCAGGCCTGTGCCGGAATCGCCAAACCTCAGAGCAGGCAGAGAGAGATTAAGTGCATTTACATTTAAATTAAGACATGCAGACTACGGCCACAGAAGCCCAGCTGCTAAGCTTTCGTTCTGAGTCTTCAGATTAGATCCTAGAAATGTGCTTACCGGGATTTCAGTGGTTCTTGTGAGAAGAGAGATAAGTCTAAGACTCAAAGATTTTACAACAGTCTGTGGGTTAAAAGTTATAATTTTAATTCCTTTATATTCAAAGTTGTTAAAAATAAGATGCTTTAGATTCCTTTAATATGTGTAACAATTGTTAGAGAATAAGACTGGCTTTTATCCGATATTCTCATGGGACAAAAAAGATTGGTTATTAAATTAATCCAAAATAAAGTTCAAATTTAAGATTTATACAGCCTAACTTGTCTTCTCCAGCTACCATTTCAATAAATGTTTACATAAAAGATATTTTTATACCATTCCTTTACATTTCTGGTAAAAGTGAGAGGTTTAAGGTTTACAGGAAATAAATTTATTCATAATTTTTAAGAGCCCATGAAGCGATATTTGTTAAAAATAATTGCTTCAAAAAATGGTTAATGTTTTACACTATATATATATATATATATATATATATATATATATATATATATATTTTGTTGTTGCTTTAATACAAAAAGTAAGAGGTCAAATCTTTTGGTGTGTATTATTCATTGTGTGATATTTTATTAGTGGATTTCTCTAAAGAAATTTTTTCTGCAAGCTATTGCTTCAATATAACGAGCTTTAAAATTTTTTTTAAAATCCTTGTTACTCCAAAAAAGGATTCAAAGACAGTGTCTTTCAATATTTGAGTCAAGTTGGGGGTAGAGAGATAGCTCAGCCATTAAAGGCTGGACTTAATTTAAAATATAAAGGCTAAACTCCCAGCGGCCATGTGGTGACTCACAACCATTTGTGGTGGGGATCTAACGCCATCTTCTGGCTTGTGAGTGTACATGCAAAAGGAAAATAGTTTACTTTTAATCTTGATTTGCTCTTAGTGATTTTTAAAAGTTGTTAAGAGATATTATTTGACTAAAACCTCATCTTAAGCTTAACATAGGAGAATTTAAACCTCTGTTTGATATTTTCAAAGGGATGTAAGTCCTAGATTAAATCATATGTGTATCTTCTTGAGTTTATCTTGCTTCAACACAATTATATTATGTGTTGTAGCCATTGTTTAAAATGTTAAAAAGGGGTATATCTGCCTTTGTCTTGTTAAATATGTTTCATAAAGTACAGAATGTTTCGGCTACAATATCTAATATCTCTAGTCATTTAAATAACATTAAAATTAATAAGGTATTTTAGGAATGCATCTGCACAACCGGTGTTGGTGTGTGTAGACCCTTCATTTTTCTTTATGTTATCCAACTTTCAGAATAATGCCTATATCTTGGATTGTAAAAATGTTACATGCTTTTAGCACAATGCTGGAATAGATCACTAGACCTAGCCTTGGTTGTGCATGTGCCTACCTTTGTGCCCATCCCAGTACATCATTATGGAGACTTAAAAGAGATTTTGGTCAATCAGAGAGTTGATTTGCTCCAAGCCCATGTGGAGCAGCTCACGGATGTGGTTCAAATAAGCTGTGTGTCAGCAACCCCACATCTAGGTATTACACCTCTGAGATTTGTGAATGATACATTTATTTACAGCCATAATCTTTCTGCTTATTTAAAAGGAAAGTGGAATGGGAAGTTGGACCAGGTACAGCAGCAATTGCAAATCCGGATTTCGAGCCTTGATGGAGTGCGGATGTAACCTGTTTTCCGTGGAGATTTTACTTCTTAAATTTCTTCTGCCTTTTCTTTCTTTCTTTCTTTCTTTCTTTCTAAAGAGCGGGAATAGGCCTGCTTGGTATAGCCCTATGATGTGGATTAGTATTCATAGATGGTTGGCTTGTAAGCTCAGAGCCCAGCAAAAATGTGACAAGGTAGCTAAAGTCCAAGCACTCGCAGCCTTAGAGCAAGCGTCTCTCCCTAAAATTTGACTATCTAGGCTGAGAAAGTAGCCTATGACTGAGGCCCTCAGTCGTTACACCCCAAGTGCTCAGCCCATTGCACTGGGACGATGAGAGTTCTAAGTCCAGCCAGCTCTTGCCTAAATAACTGTGGTACCTGAATAGTAGGTTGACAGCTCTTGCACTCCTGGGAGCTATACTCCATTGCACAGGAATGGGTGTCAATTCCTCTTTACATCCCCTTAGCCTTTTGCACCCAGAGGACTCTGTTTCCATTGCACCTGGTTAGGGTAAGGGACAACCTTTGGGCTATAAGCTCTTGATTGCTTATTCCCCCAAGATGGAGTTTGCTTGATCAGGTTTGAGTTCGAATCTTAATTGGTACTACATTTAATAGGCAAAAGGCTGTTTCATTTTAATAATTTAAACAGGGAGAGATGTTGGGAGCCGCAATATAATCTGCCACCCCAAGTTGTCGCTAGCCTTGTGTTTTCCCAGAAGTAAACAATTATCTGTGCAGATGCTAGGCAGAGAGCCCGCCAAAGTCACTGAATGTTGGGTGGTGAGCGAACAGCCAATCAGAAGTGAATACGTCACTCTAGACTGTATTTAAGCCAGGCCCCTTCCACATCTCAGCCCTTCCGCGTTTTCCACTTGTGTGATACTGAGTAAAAAGCCTCGTTCTGCAGTAACTACCCGATCTCTGCCTCTCGTGTTTTCTCTTCCACGGATGGTAAAGGGCTCAGGGGGTGCGCTTTAGACCAGGCAAATGGGCCAAAATATATTTATGGACTACCCGAAAATGGTGGAATAAGAGATTTGCTGGGTAACCCATTCATTTATGGTCATCCTAGACTGTGCCTAGCCTCTGTTGGGTTGAGACTTACTCCCCAGGATGGGAGCCCAGACAGGCTGTAACTAACTGACAAGAACTCACGGGTAGAGGAAAGGCTCCTCCTACTAACTCCAGCCGGGAGCCAAGGTAACCTGCTTTACAGATGGGAGCTGCAGGCCTTGACTCCTGAGACCACCCCAGAGGCACAGGCAAAATGCTGCCTTGGAGGGTAGGACTTAGTGTGTGTACACCCAAGGTTAAATGACAACTTGTGATTCCAAGATTGAGATCGAAATGTGAATTCAGGGTTATATAGATTTGTTCCTTTTACAATTTCTCTTTATTATATATGTGATTTTATGTGTATGTAGACAGCTATGTGCCACAAAATGTGTAAAAGTCAAAGGACAACTTTGAAAGTGTGTTTAAAAGAAAAGGAAATGTTTTGAGAACCCTAGTCAATAGAATAGAGCCCAAGGAACCCTGATAACAGATACTTAGTACATAAGATTGATAAATGGTGAGTTTGCAGTTCAAGATTAACCCTTTATATATCTACTTCTGTCTTTGATGAGGTCAAAGATTATTGAGTATTTGTCTAGCTACTCTCCCAGGTTTATTACCATGCTGAAGGCACTTTTGAATGTGAGTTTGAGATACACCCTAGACACTTCTGCAGAGAGCCTATTTCCTTGACCCTAGCTGTCATACTGGGACTTAGAGTGGCCACTGGTGTGAGAACAGGTACTGCTACATTAATACAGACACCCTGTTATTTCCAATAGCTAAGAGCTGCCATTGATATAGATTTGAGAGCCTTAGAACAATCAGTACTTCCCTCTCAGAGATTGTTCTGCAGAACAGAAGATTAGACTTGCTGTTTCTTAAAGATGGAGGACTATATGCAGCCCTCAAAGAAGATTGTTGTTTTTATGCTGATCACACCAGGGTAGTCCCAGACTCAATGCAGAGACTTAGAGAAAGGTTAGACCAGAGACAGAAAGATAGAGAGATACAACAAAGTTGGTTCAATAACTCTCCTTGGATGATGACCCTACTCTCTGCTCTGGCCGGTCTCTTGATGATAATTATATTTTACTTTTGGTTTTAGGCCCATGAGTCATAAATAGTTTGCTAGCTTTTGTTAGAACTAAAATAGATATTGTTCAGTTAATGATGTTAAGACAAAGAGATGAGATTATAAGAGACAAGATAGAAGATACTGATCTTTAACTTTAAGATTAAAGTTATTTAAAACAAAAGGAGTAGGAAATGTGAGAACAAAATTTGAAAGCAGCATTGTAACAATAACAAAAATTCATGGTCAGCAAAGACCACCAACAAATTGTTAAATATAGTCATAATAAAAATATTAAGCCCCTGCAGGGGCAGGGTGACCCAAATGAAAAGGCATGCTAAGACGTGCCCAGATAAGCCCAAGTGAGTAATGGGCCATCTGGTGTTTACTTTTCTCTCTCCCTTTCTGATAAGTCCAAGGTTTCATGGTCAAAAGTAACTAGTCATCTACCAGCTTGCACGTAGCCACTTCTGCAAGTTGCTGATGTTTGAAATAGCCAATCATATGTAAGCGCACCAAATATTCCCACTCCCCCCAACAGCTACCCATAAATATCCCAAATTTCCTGGGTTCTGGGCCGGAACCTCTATCTCCTGCGTGAGATATGTTCCGGCCCGAGGGCCCTCGTCATTAAACCTCCTCCTCAGTTGCATCAAGAATGTCTCTCGTGTGTCCTTGGGGCATGCAGGTCCGGACTTGGGTGAGGGTCCTCTTGTGGGGGTCTTACGGATGCACTTCTGTACTCTCCTCTCTATGGATGTCCTTCTGTCTTCTCCTATCTCTGGATTCCCTTCTGTTCTCTCCTTTCTCAGGATGCCATTCTGTCCTCTCATTTCTCTGGATCCCCTTTGGTCATCTCCTCTCTCTGGATGCCCTTCTGTCTTCTCCTCTCTCCAGATGCCCTTTTGTCCTCCTCTCTCTCTGGATGCCCTTCTGTCTTCTCCTCTCTCCAGATGCCCTTTTGTCCTCCTCTCTCTCTGGATGCCCTTTTGTCCTCTCCACTCTTTAGATGCCCTTCTGTTCTCTCCTCTCTTTAGATGCCCTTCTGTCCTTTCCTCTCTCTGGATGCCATTCTGTCTTCTCCTCTCTGGATGCCTTTCTGTCTTCTCCTATCGCTGGATGCCCTTCTGTCTTCTCCTCTCTCTGGATGCCCTTCTGTTCTATCCTCTGTCTGGATGCCCTTCTGTCCTCTCCTCGCATTGGATGTTTTTCTGTCTTCTCCTCTCAATGGATGTTCTTCTGTTCTCTACTCTCTCTGGATGCCCTGCTGAACTCTTCTCTGTCTGGATGGTCCTCTGTTTTCTCCTCTCTCTGGATGCCCTTCTGTTCTCTCATCTCTATCAATGCCCATCTGTCCTCTCCTTTCTCTGGATGCCCTTCTGTATTCTCCTCTCTCTGGATGCACTTCTGTTCTCTCCTCTTTCTGGATGCCCTTCTGTTCTCTCCTCTCTCTGTATGCCCTTCTGTCTTGTGCTCTCTCTGGATGCCCTTCTGTCTTCTGCTCTCTCTAGATGTCATTCTGTTAGTCTCATCTCAGTGGATGTCCTTCTGTTCTCTTTTCTCTCTATATGATCTTCTGTTCTCTCATCCCTCTAAATGCCCTTCTGTTGTCTCCTCTCTCTGGATGCCCTTATGTCTTCTCCTCTCTGGATGCCCTTCTGTCCTCTTCTCTCTATATATTCTCTTTTGTCTTCTCCACACTTTAAATGCCCATCTCTTATTTCCTCCCACCAGATGCCCTTCTGTCTTCTCCTTCCTCTGGATGCCCTTTTGTCATCTCCTCTATCTGGATGCCCTTCTGTCCTCTCCTCTCTCTTGATGTCCTGTTCTCTCCTCTCACCGGATGTCTTTCTATTCTCTCCTCTCTCTGGATGCCTTCTATCCTCTCCTCTCTCTGGATGCCCTTCTGTTTTCTCCTCTCTCTGGAAGCCCTTCTGTTCTCTCCTCTCTCTAGATTCTCTTTTGTCCTCTCAACTCTGTGGATGCTATTCTGTTTTCTCCTCCCTCTGGAGGCACTTCTGGTCTCTCCTCTCTCTAGATTCCCTTCTTTTTTCTCAACTCTCTGTTTGACCTTCTGTCCTCTGCTCTCTCTGGATGCACTTCTGTACTCTCCTTTCTATGGATGCCCTTCTGTCTTCTCCTCTCCCCGGATTCCCTTCTGTTCTCTCCTCACTCTGGATGCCCTTCTGTCCTTTCCTCACTCTGGATGCTGTTCTGTCTTCTCCTCTCTCTGGATGCCGTTTTGTCCTCTCCACTCTTTAGATGCCCTTCTGTTCTCTCCTCTCTCGAGATGCCCTTCTGTCTTCTCCTCTCCCTGGATACCCTTCTGTCATCTCCTCTATCTGGATGCCCTTCTATTCTCTCCTCTCTCTTGATGTCCTTCTGTTTTCTCCTCTCACCGGATGCCTTTCTCTTCTCTCCTCTCTCTGTATGCCTTCCATCCTCTCCTCTCTCTGGATGCCCTTCTGTTTTCTCCTCTCTCTAGATTCTCTTCTATCCTCTCCTCTCTCTGGATGCCATTCTGTCTTCTCCTCTCTCTGGATGCCCTTCTGTCCTCTGCTCTCTCTGGATACCCTTCTGTGTTTTCCTCTCTGATGCCCTTCTCTCCTCTCCTCTCTCTGGATGCTCTTCTGTTCTCTCCTCTCTCTGGATGCCCTTCTGTACTCTTCTCTCTCTGAATGCTCTTCTGTTCTCTCATCTCTATGGGTGCCCTTATGTACTCTCCTATCCCTTGATGCCCTTCTATCTTCTCCTCTCTCTGGATGCACTTCTGTCTTCTTTCCTCTCTGAATCCCCTTCTGTTCTCTCCTCTCTCTGGATGCCTTCTAATCTTTATTCTCTGGATGCCTTTCGGTTCTAGCCTTCTCTGGATGCCCTTCTGTCCTCTCCTCGCTCTGGATGTTTTTCTGTCTTCTCCTCTCAATAAATGTTCATCTGTTCTCTCCTCTCTCTGGATGCCCTGTTGTCCTCTTCTCTGTCTGGATGCTCTTCTGTTTTCTCCTCTCTCTTGAGGCCCTTCTGTTCTCTTGTCTCTCTTGAAGGCCATCTGTCCTCTCCTTACTCTGGAGGGCCTTCTGTATTCTCCTCTCTCTGGATTCCCTTTTGTTCTCTCCTCTTTCTGGATGCCCTTCTTTTCTCTCCCCTCTATGGATGTCCTTCTGTCTTGTCCTCTTTCTGGATGCCCTTCTGTCTTCTCCACTTTCTGTATGTCCTTCTGTTTTCTTTTCTGTCTCTATGATCTGCTGTCCTCTCCTCTCTCTGGATTCCCTTCTGTTCTCTCCTCTCTCTGGATGCCCTTCTGTCTCATCCTCTCTCTGGATGCCCTTTTGTCCTCCTCCTCCTCTCTCTCTAAATGCTCTTTTGTCCTCTCCACTCTTTAGATGCCCTTCTGTTCTCTCCTCTCTCTGGATTCCCTTTTGTTCTCTCCTCTTTCTGGATGCCCTTCTGTTCTCTCCTCTCTCTGAATGACCTTCTATCTTCTCCTTTCTGTGGATGCCCTTCTGTCTTCTCCCCTCTCTGGATGCCCTTCTGTTCTCTCCTCTCTCTCTTGATGCCCTTCTCTCTTGTCCTCTCTCTAGATGCCCTTCTGTCTTGTCCTTTCTCTGGATGCCCTTCTGTCTTCTCCTCTCTCTGGATGTCCTTCTGTTCTCTCACCACTTTGTAGGTCCTTCTGTTCTCTTTTCTCTCTGGATGCCCTTCTGTCTTCTCCTCTTCCTGGATGCCCTTCTCTTCTCTCCTCTCTCCGGATGCCCTTCTGTCCTCTTCTCTCTCTAGATTCTCTTTTGTCCTCTCATCTCTCTGGATGCCATTCTGTTTTCTCCTCCCTCTGGATGCCCTTCTGTTCTCTCCACTCTCTAGATTCTCTTCTTTCCTCTCATCTCTCTGGTTGCCCTTCTGTCCTCTCCTCTCTCTGGATGCCCTTCTGTCTTCTCCTTTCTCCGGATTCCATTCTGTTCTCTCCTCTCTCTATATGTCCTTCTGTTCTCTCCTCTCATGGAATGCCTTTCTGTACTCTCCTATCTCTGGATGCTTTCTATCCTCTCCTCTCTCTTGATGCCCTTCTGTTTTCTCCTCTCTCTAGATTCTCTTCTATCCTCTCCTCTCTCTGGATGCCATTCTGTCTTCTCCTCTATCTGGATGCTCTTCTGTCCTCTGCTCTCTCTGGATACCCTTCTGTGTTTACCTCTCTGACGCCCTTCTCTCCTCTCTTATCTCTGGATGCTCTTCTGTTCTCTCCTCTCTCTGGATGCCCTTCTGTACTCTTCTCTCTCTTGATGCTCTTCTGTTCTCTCATCTCTCTGGGTGCCCTTATGTACTCTCCTATCCATTGATGCCTTTCTATCTTCTCCTCTCTCTGGATGCACTTCTGTCTTATGTCCTCTCTGGATGCCCTTCTGTTCTCTCCTCTCTCTGGATGCCCTTCTCTCTTCTCCTCTCTCTGGATGCACGTCTGTCTTGTCCTTTCTCTGGATGCCTTTTATCCTCTCCTCTTTCTGGATACCATTCTGTTCTCTCCTCTCTCTAAATTTTCTTTTGTCCTCTCCTCTCTCTGGATACCCTTCTGTTTTCTCCTCTCTCTGGATGCCCTTCTGTTCTCTCCTCTCTCTAGATTCTCTTTTGTCCTCTCATCTCTCTGGATGCCATTCTGTTTTCTCCTCCCTCTGGATGCCCTTCTGTTCTCTCCACTCTCTAGATTCTCTTCTTTCCTCTCATTTTTCTGGTTGCCCTTCTGTCCTCTTTTCTCTATGGATGCCCTTCTGTCTTCTCCTTTCTCCGGATTCCATTCTGTTCTCTCCTCTCTCTATATGTCCTTCTTTTCTCTCCTCCCAGAGAATGCCTTTCTGTTCTCTTCACTCTCTGGATGCCTTCTATCGTCTCCTCTCTCTGGATGCCCTTCTGTTTTCTCCTCTCTCTAGATTCCCTTCTGTTCTCTCCTCTCACCAGATGCCCCTATGTTCTCTCCTCTCTCTTGATGCCTTCTATTCTCTCCTCTCTCTGGATGCCCTTCTGTTTCTCCTCTCACTGGATGCCCTTCTGTTCTCTCCTCTCTCTGGATTCCTTCTATCCTCTCCTCTCTCTGGATGCCCTTCTGTTTCTCCTCTCTCCGGATGCCCTTCTGTTCACTTCTCTCTCTGGATGCTCTTCTGTTCTCTCATCTCTTTGGGTGATCTTATGTACTCTCCTATCCCTGGATGCCCTTATATCTTCTCCTCTCTCTGGATGCCTTTCTTTCTTCTCCCCTCTCTGGATGCGCTTCTTTTCTCTCCTCTCTCTGGATGCAATTCTTTCTTGTCCTCTCTCTGGATGCCCTTCCATTCTCTCATCTCTGTGGATGCCCTTCTGTTTTCTCCTCTCACTAGATGCTCTTCGGTTTTCTCCTCTGTCTGGATGCCCTTTGTCTTGTCCTGTCTCCGGATGCCCTTCTGTCTTCTCCTCTCTCTGGATGCCATTCTGTCCTCTCCTCTATCTGGATGCTCTTCTGTTCTCTCCTCTCTTCATATGCCCTTCTGTTCTCTCCTTTCTCTGAATGCCCTTCTGTCCTCTTTTGTCTCCCGATGTCTTTTTGTCTTCTCTCTCTGGATGCCCTTCTGTTCTCTCCTCTCTGGATGCCCTTCTTTTCTCTCATCTCGCTGGATGCCCTTCTGTCTTGTCCTCTCTCTGGATGCCCTTCTGAACCCTTCTCTTTCCGGATTCTCTTCTGTTTTCCCCTCTCTCCACATGCCCATCTGTCCTCTCCTCTCAATGGATGCACTTCTGCCTTCTCCTAACTCTGTATGCCCTTCTGTTCCATCGTCTCACTGGATACCCTTCTGTCCTCTCCTCGCTCTAGATCTTTTTCTGTCTTCTACTCTCAATGGATGTTCTTCTGTTCTCTCCTCTCTCTGGATGCCCTGCTGTCCTCTTCTCTGTCTGAATTCTCTTCTGTTTTCTCCTCTCTCTGGATACCCTTCTGTTCTCTTGTCTCTCTCGATGCCCATTTGTCCTCTCCGTTCTCTAGATGTTCTTTTGTATTCTCCTCTCTCTGGATGCCCTTTTGTTCGCTCCTCTTTCTGGATGCCCTTCTGTTGCCTCCTCTCTCCGGATGCCCTTCTGTCCTCTCCTCTCTCTGGATGCCCATCTGTCTTCTCCTCTGCCTTGATGTCTTTCTGTTCTCTCATCTCTCTGGATGTCCTTCTGTTCTCTTTTCTCTCTGTATGATCTTCTGTTCTCTCATCTCCCTGGATGCCGTTCTGCTGTCTCCACTCTCTGTATGCCCTTCTATCTTCTCCCCTCTCTCGATGCCCTTCTCTTCTCTCCTCTCACCGGATGCCCTTCTGTTTTCTCTGGATGCCCTTCTGTCTTCTCCTCTCTCTGGATGCCCTTTGTCCTCCTCTCTCTATAGATGCCCTTTTGTCCTCTCCACTCTTTAGATGCCCTTCTGTTCTCTCCTCTTTCTAGATGCCCTTCTGTCCTCTCCTCTCTCTGGATGCCCTTCTGTTCTCTCCTCTCACCGAATGCCCTTCTGTTCTCTCCTCTCTTTGGATGCCTTCTATCCTCTCCTCTCTCTGGATGCCCTTGTGTTTTCTACTTTCTCTAGATTCCCTTCTTTCCTCTCATTTCTGTTTGCCCTTCTGTCCTCTCCTCTCTCTCTGGATGCACTTCTGTAATCTCATATCTGTGGATCCCCTTTTGTCGTCTCTTCTCTCTGGATGCCCTTCTGTTTTCTCCTCTCTCTAGATATCCTTTTGTCCTCCTCTCTCTCTGGTTGCTTTTTTGTCCTCTCCACTCTTTAGATGGCCTTCTGTTCTCTCCTCTCACCGGATGCCCTTCTCTTCTTCTCTATCTGGAGACCTCCCATCCTCTCCTCTCTCTGTATGCCCTTCTGTTTTCTGTTCTCGCTGGAAGCCCTTCTGTTATCTACTCTCTCTAGAATATCTTTTGTCCTCTCATCTCTCTGGATGCCATTCTGTGTTCTCCTCCCACTGGATGCCCTTCTGTTTTCTCCTCTCTCTAGATTCCCTTCTTTCCTCACATCTCTCTGGTTGCCCTTCTGTCCTATCCTCTCTCTGGATGTACTTCTGTACTCTCCTTTCTATGGATGCCCTTCTGTCTTCTCTCTCTGAATGTCCTTCTGTTCTCTCCTCTCACCGGATGCCCTTCTGTTCTCTCCTCTCTCTGGATGCCTTCTATCATCTCCTCTCTCTGGATGCCCTTCTGTTTTCTCCTCTCTCTAGATTCCCTTCTTTCCTCTCATCTCTCTGGTTGCCCTTCTGTCCGCTCCTCTCTCTCTGGATGCACTTCTGTACTCTCATATCTCTGGATCTCCCTCTATTGTCTCTTCTCTCTGGATGCCTTTCTGTCTTCTCCTCTCTCTGGATGCCCTTTTGTCCTCCTCTGTCTGTGGATGCCCTTTTGTCCTCTCCACTCTTTAGATGCCCTTCTCTTCTCTCCTATCACCGCAGGCCCCTCTGTTCTCTCCTTTCTCTTGATGCCTTCTATTCTCTCCTCTCTCTGGATTCCCTTCTGTTTCTCCTCTCTCTGGATGCTCTTCTGTTCTCTCATCTCTCTGGATGCCTTCTATCCTCTCCTCTCTCCGGATGCCCTTCTGTTCTCTTCTCTCTCTGGATGCCCTTCTCTCTTGTCTTCTCTCTGGATGCCCTTCTGTCTTCTCCTCTCTCTGGATGTCCTTCTGTTCTCTCAACACTTTGAATGTCCTTCTGTTCTCTTTTCTCTCTGGATGCCCTTCTGTCATCTCCTCTTCCTGGATGCTCTTCTGTTCTCTCCTCTCTCCGGATGCCCTTCTGTCCTCTTCTCTCTCTGGATGCCCTTCTGTCTTCTCCTCTCTCTGGATGCCATTCTGTTCTCTCCTCACAGCGGATACCCTTCTGTTCTCTCCTCTCTCTGGATGTCCTTCTGTTCTCTCCTCTCTCTGGATGCCCTGCTGTCCTCTCCTCTCTCTGGATGCACTTCTGTACTCTCCTCTCTATGGATGCCCTTTTGTCTTCTCCTCTCTCCGGATTCCATTCTGTACTCTCCTCTCTCTGGTTGCCCTTCTGTCCTCTCCTCACTCTGGATGGTTTTTTTTTGTTTCTCCTCTCAGTGAATATTCTTCTGTTCTCTCCTCTCTCTGGATGCTCTGCAATCCACTTCTCTGTCTGGATGCTTTTCTGTTTTCTCCTCTCTCTGGATGTCCTTCTGTTCTCTTGACTCTCTCGATGCCCATCTGTCTTCTCCTTTCTCTGGATGCCCTTCTGTATTCTCCTCTCTCTGGATGCCCTTTTGTTCTCTCCTCTCTCTGGATGCCCTTCTGTTCTCTCCTCCCTATGGATGCCGTTCTGCCTTCTCCTCTCTCTGGATGCCCTTCTGTTCTCTCACCACTTAGGATGTCTTTCTGTAATCTTCTCTCTCTGGATGCCCTTCTGTCTTCTCTTCCTGGATGCCCTTCTGTTCTCTCCTCTCTCCAGATGCCCTTCTGTCCTCTTCTCTCTCTGGATGCCCTTCAGTCATCTCCTATCTCTGGATGCACTTCTGTACTCTCCTCTCTATGGATGCCCTTCTGTCTTCTCCTCTCTCTGGATTTTCTTCTGTTCTCTCCTCTCTCTGGATGCTGTTCTGTCCTCTCATCTCTCTGGATCCCTTTCTGTCTTCTCCTCTCTCTGGATGCCCTTCTGTCTTCTCCTCTCACTGGATATCATTTTGTCCTCCTCTCTCTCTGGATGCCCTTTTGTCCTCTCCACTCTTTAGATGCCATTCTGTTCTCTCCTCTCTCGAGATGCCCTTCTGTCCTTTCCTCTCTCTGGATACCTTTCTGTCTTCTCTCTGGATGCCCTTCTGTCCTCTTCTCTCTCTGGATGCCCTTCTGTCTTCTCCTAAATCTGGATGCCCTTCTGTTCTGTCATTTGTCTGGATGCCCTTCTGTCCTCTCCTCCCTCTGGATATTTTTCTGTCTTCTCCTCTCAATGGATGTTCTTCTGTTCTCTACTCTATCTGGATGCCCTTCTGTCTTCTCCTCTCTCTGGATGCCCTTCTGTCTTCTCCTCTCTCGAGATGCCCTTCTGTCCTTTCCTCTCTCTGGATGCCATTCTGTCTTTTCTCTGGATGCCTTTCTGTCTTCTCCTACCTCTGGATGCCCTTCTGTTCTCTCCTCTATCTGGATGCCCTTCTGTTCTCTCCTCTCTCTGGATGCCCTTCTCTCTTGTCCTCTCTCTATGTGCCCTTCTGTATTGTCTTCTCTTTTTATGCCCTTCTGTCATCTCCTCTCTCTGGCTGCCCTTCTGTTCTCTCCTGTCTCTGGATGCCCTTCTCTCCTCTTTTCTCTCTGGATGCCCTTCTGTTCTCTTCTCTCTCTCAATCCTCATCTGCTCTCTCATCTCTTTGGGTGCCCTTTTGTACTTTCCAATCCCTGGATGCCCTTCTGTATTTTCTCCCCTCTCTGGATTCCCTTCTGTCTTCTCCCCTCTCTGGATGACCATATTTATTCTTTTCTCTCTGGATGTGCTACTCTTCTCTCCACTCTTTGGATGATGTCCTGTTCTCTCCAGTCTCAGGATGCCCTTCTGTCCCCCCGTGATCTGTATGCCCTTCTGTATTCTCCTCTCTGGATGACCTTTTGTTGTCTCCTCTTTCTGGATGCCCTTCTCTTCTCTCCTCTATATGGATTCAGTTATATCTTGTCCTCTCTCTGGAGGCCCTTCTGTTTATCCTCTCTCTGGGTGCCCTTTTATCATCTCCTTTCTCTGGATGTTATTCTGTCTTCACCTCTCTCTGGATGCCCTTCTGTTCTCTCCTCTCTCCGGATGCCCTTCTGTCCTCTCCTCTCTCTGTATGGCCTTCTGTCTTCTCCTCTCTCTGGATGACCTTCTGTTGACTCTTCTTTCTGGATGCCCTTCTCTTCTCTCCTCTATCTGGATGCTTTTCTGTCTTCTCCTCTCTCTGGATGCCCTTCTGTCTTCGGCCTCTCTCACCATGCCCTTCTGTTTTCTCCTCTGTCTAAATTCTCTTCTGTCATCTCATCTCTCTGGATGCCCTTCTGTCCTCTCCTATCACTCGATGCCCTTCTGTCTACTACTCTCTGTGGATGCACTTCTATTCTTTCCTCTGTCTGGATGACCTTTCTTCTCTTCTCTCTGTATGCACTACACTTCTCGCCTCTATCTGGATGATTTTCTGTTCTCTTCAGTCTCAGGATGCGTTTCTGTTCTCTCCCCTCTCTGGATGCCCTTCTGTTCTATCCTCTCTCTGGAAGCCCTTCTGTACCCTCTTTCTCTCTTGATTCTCTTCTGTCTTCTTCTCTCTCCCGATGCCCTCCTGTCTACTCCTTTCTCTGGATGCCTTTCTGTCTTCTTTCTCTGGATGCCCTTCTGTCCTCTCCTCGCTCAGTATGTTTTTTTGTCTTCTCCTCTCAATGGATGTTCTTCTGTTCTCTCCTTTCTCTGGATGCCCTGCTGTCCTCTTCTCTGTCTGGATGCTCTTCTGTTTTCTCCTCTCTCTGGATGAGCTTCTCTTCTTTCTTCTCTCTCAATGTCCATCTGTTCTCTCCTTTCTCTGGATGCCCTTCTGCATTCTCCTCTCCCTGGATGCCCTTTTGTTCTCTCCTCTTTCTGGATGCCCTTCTGTTCTCTCCCCTCTCTGAATGCACTTCTGTCTTGTCCTCGCTCTAAATGCCCTTCTGTCTTCTCCTCTCTCTGGATGTCCTTCTGTTCTCTCATCTCTCTGGATGTCCTTCTGTTCTCTTCTCTCTCTGTATGATCTTCTGTTCTCTCATCCCCCTTGATGGCCTTCTGTTCTCTCCTCTCTCACGATGCCCTTCTGTCCTTTCCTCTCACTGGATGCCGTTCAGTCTTCTCCTTTCTCTGAATGCCCTTCTGTTTTATCATCTTTCTAGATGCCCTTCTGTCCTCTCCTCGCTCTGGATGTTTTTCTGTCTTCTCTTCTCAATGGATGTTCTGTTCTCTACTCTCTCTGGATGCCCTTCTGTCTTCTCCTCTCTCGAGATGCCCTTCTGTCCTTTCCTCTCTCTCTGGATGCCATTCTGTCTTCTCTATGGATGCCCTTCTGTTTTCTCTTTCCTCTGGATGCCCTTCGGTTCTCTCCGCTCTCCTGATGCCCTTCTGCCCTCTCCTCTATCTGGATACCCTTTTGTCCTCTCTTCTATCTGGGTGCCCTTCTCTCTTGTCCTCTCTCTGGATGCCCTTCTGTCACCTCTTCTCTCTGGCTGCCCTTCTATTCTCTCATCTCTCTGGATATCATTCTGTTCACTTTTCTCTCCAGATGGCCTTCTGTTCTCTTCTCTCTCTGAATCCTCTTCTGTTCTCTCATCTCTTTGTACTTTTGTACTTTCCTATCCCTGGATGCCCTTCTCTGGATGCCCTTCTGTCTTCTCCTCTCTCTGGATGCCTTTTTGTCCTCTCCACTCTTTAGATGCCATTCTGTTCTCTCCTCTCTTGAGATGCATTTCTGTCCTTTCCTCTCTCTGGATGCCATTCTGTCTTCTCTATGGATGCCCTTCTGTTTTCTCCTTCCTCTGGATGCCCTTCTGTTCTCTCCGCTCTCTGGATGCCCTTCTGTGCTCTCCTATATCTGGATGCCCTTTTGTCCTCTCTTCTATCTGGGTGCCCTTCTCTCTTGTCCTCTCTCTGGATGCCCTTCTGTCATCTCTTCTCTCTGGCTGCCCTTCTATTCTCTCATCTCTCTGGATATCATTCTGTTCACTTTTCTCTCCAGATGCTCTTCTGTTCTCTTCTCTCTCTGAATCCTCTTCTGTTCTCTCATCTCTTTGTACATTTGTACTTTCTTATCCCTGGATGTCCTTCTCTGGATGCACTTCTGTCTTCTCCTCTCTCTGGATGCCCTTCTGTTGTATCCTTCTTTGGATGCCCTTCTGTCCTCTCCTCGCTCAGTATGTTTTTCTGTCTTCTCCTGTCAATGGATGTTCTTCTGTTCTCTCCTCTCTCTAAATGCCCTGCTTTCCTCTTCTCTGTCTGGATGCTCTTTTGTTTTCTCCTCTCTCTGGATGCCCTTCTCTTCTTTCTTCTCTCTTGATGGCCATCTGTTCTCTCTTTTCTCTGGATGCCCTTCTATTTTCTCCTCTCTCTGGATGCCCTTCTGTCTTCTCTCCTCAGTCTGGATGACCATCTTTATTCTCCTCTCACTGGATGGGCTACTCTTCTCTCCTCTCTTTGGATGATTTCCTGTTCTCTCCAGTTTCAGGATGCCCTTCTGTAATCCCTTAATCTGTGTGCCATTCTGTCTTCTCCTCTCTGGATGTCCTTCTGTTTTCTTCTCTCTGGAGGCCCTTCTCTTCTCTCCTCTATACGAATGCACTTATGTCTTCTCCTCTTTCTGGAGGCCCTTCTGTTTTTTCTCTCCCTGGATGCCATTTTGTCCTCTCCTTTCACTGGATGTCATTCTGTCTTCAGCTCTCTCTGGATGCCCTTCTGTTCTCTCCTCTCTCCGGATGCGCTTCTGTCTTCTTCCCTCTCTGTATGGCCTTCTGTCTTCTCCTCTCTCTGGATGACCTTCTGTTGATTCTTCTTTCTGGATGCCCTTCTCTTCTCTATTCTATCTGAATGCTTTTCGGTCTTCTCCTCTCTCTGGATGCCCTTCTGTCTTCGGCCTCTCTCAGGATGCCCTTCTGTTCTTTCCTCTCTCTAAATTCTCTTCTGTCCTCTCATCTCTCTGGATGCCCTTCTGTCCTCTCCTATCTCTTGATGCCCTTCTGTCTTGTACTCTCTGTGGATGCCCTTCTATTCTCTCCTCTGTCTGGATGACCTTTTTTCTTCTCTTCTCTCTGTATGCGCTACTCTTCTCTCCTCTGTCTGGATGATTTTCTGTTCTCTCTTGTCTCAGGATGCCCTTCTGTTCTCTCCTCTCTCTGGATGCCCTTCTGTTTTCTCCTCTCTCTGGATGCCCTCCTGTACCCTACTCGCTCTTGATTCTCTTCTGTTTTCTCCTCTCTCCAGACGCCCTCCTGTCCTCTCCTTTCTCTGGATGCCCTTCTGCCTTCTCCTCTCTCTGGATGCCCTTCTGGCCACTCCTCGATCTGTATGTTTTTCTGTCTTCTCCTCTCAATGGATGTTCTTCTGTTCTCTCCTCTCTCTGGATGCCCTGCTGTCCTCTTCTCTGTCTGGATGTTTTTCTGTATTCTCCTCTCTCTGGATGAGCTTCTCTTCTTTCTTCTCTCTTGATGCCCATCTGTCCTCTCCTTTCTCTAGATGCCCTTCTGCATTCCCCTCTCTCTGGATGCCCTTTTGTTCTCTCCTCTTTCTGGATGCCCATCTGTTCTCTCCCCTCTCTGGATGCCCTTATTTCTTGTCCTTGCTGTCGATGCCCTTCTGTCTTCTCCTCTCTCTAGATGTCCTTCTGTTCTCTTTTCTTTCTGTATGATCTTATGTTCTCTCATCTCTCTGGATGCCCTTCTGTTGTCTCCTCTCTCTGAATGCCCTTCTGTCTTAACCACTCTCTGGATGCTCTTTTGTTCTCCTCTCTCTCTCTCTAGATGCCCTTTTGTACTCTCTACTCTTTAGATGGCCTTCTGTTCTCTCCTGTCACCGGATGCCCCTCTTTTCTCTCATCTCTCGGGATGCCTTCTATACTCTTCTCTCTCTGGATGCCCTTCTGTATCTCCTTTCTATGGATGCTCTTCTGTTCTCTCATCTCTCTGGGTGCCCTTATGTACTCCCCTATCCCTGGATGCCCTTCTCTTCTCTCCTCTCTCTGGTTGCCCTTCTGTCTTCTCTCATCTATGGATGCCCTTATGTTCTCTCCTCTCTCTGGATGCCCTTCTCTCTTCTCCTCTCTCTGGATGCCCTTCTGTCATCTCCTCTCTCTGGATGCCCTTCTCTTCTCTAATCTCTCCGGATGCCTTTCTGTTTTATCCTCTCTCTGGATGCCCTTCTGTTTTCTCCTCTGTCTAAATGCCCTTCTGTCTTGTCCTGTCTCTGGATGCCCTTCTGTCTTCAGCTCTCTCTGGATGCCATTCTGTCCTCTCCTCTATCTGGATGCTCTTCTGTTTTCTCCTCTCTCTGTATGCCCTTCTGTTCTCCCCATTCTCAGAATGCCCTTCTCTCCTCTTTTCTCTCGATTCCCTTTTTTCTTCTCCTCTCTCTGGATACCCTTCTGTCCTTACCTCTCTCTGGATGCCCTTCTATTCTCTCCTCTCTCTGGATGCCCTTCTGTTCTCTCCTCTCTCTGGATGCCCTTCTGTTCTCTCCTCACTTTGGATGCCCTTCTGTTCTCTCCTCTCTCTGGAAGCCTTTCTGTACCCTTCTCTCTCTTGATTCCCTTCTGTCTTTCCCTTTCTCCGGATGCCCTTCTGTCCTCTCCTCTCTCTGAATGCTCTTCTGTTCTATCCTCTCTCTGAATGTCCTGCTGTCCTCTTCTCTGTCTGGATGCTCTTCTGTTTTCTCCTCACACTGGATGCCCTTCTCTTCATTCGTTCCTCTCGATGCCATTCTGCCCTCTCCTTTCTCTGGATGCCCTTCTGTATTCTCCTCTCTCTGGATGCCCTTTGGTTCTCTCCTCTTTCTGGATTCCCTTCTGTTCTCTCTCATCTCTGGATGTCCTTCTGTTCTCTCCTCTCTCTGGATGCCCTTTTGTTCCTTTCTCTTTCTGGATGCCAATCTGTCTTCTCCTCTCTCCCGATGCCCTTCTGTCCTCAGCTCGCTCTGGATGCCCTTCTGTTCTCTCCTCACTCTGGATGCCATTCTGTTCTCTTCTCTCTCTGGATGCCCTTCTGTACCCTTCTCTCTCTTGAATCTCTTCTGTCTTCTCCTCCCTCCAGATGCCATTCTGTCCTCTCCTCTCTCTGGATGCCCTTCTGTTCTATCCTCTCTCTGGATGCCCTTCTGTCCTCTCCTCGCTCTGTATGTTTTTCTGTCTTCTCCTCTCAATGGATGTTCTTCTGTTCTCTCCTCTCTCTGGATGCCCTGCTGTCCTCTTCTCTGTCTGGATGCTCTTCTGTTTTCTTCTCTCTCTGGAGGCCCCTTTGTTCTCTCGTCTCTCTCGATGTCCATCTGTCCTCTTTCTTTCTGTGGATGCCATTCTGTATTGTACTCTCTCTGGATGCCCTTTTGTTCTCTCCTCTTTCTGGATGCCCTTCTGTTCTCTCCCCTCTCTGGATGCCCTTCTGTCTTGTCCTCTTTCTGGATGCCCTTCTGTCTTCTCCTCTCTCTGGATGTTCTTCTGTTCTCTCATCTCTCTGGATGTCCTTCTGTTCTCTTTTCTTTCTGTATGATCTGTTCTCTTTTCTTACTGGATGCCCTTCTGTCTTCTCCTCTCTCTGGATGCCCTTCTGTCCTCTCCTGTCTCTGGATGTCCTTCGGTTCACTCCTCTCACCAGATGCCCTTCTGTTTTCTCCTTTCTCTGGATGACTTCTATCCTCTCCTCTCTCTGAATGCCCTTCTGATTTCTCCACTCCCTAGATTCCCATCATTCCTCTCATCTCTCCTTTTGCCCTTCTGTCCTCTCCACTCTCAGGATGCACTTCTGTAATCTCATATCTCTGGATCCCCTTCTGTCATCTCTTCTCTCTGGATGTCCTTCTGTATCTCCTCTCTCTGGATGCTCTTCTGTTCTCTCATCTCTCTGGGTGCCCTTATGTACTCCCCTATTCCTGGATGCCCTTCTGTTCTCTTCTCTCACTGGATGCCCTTCTGTCTTGTCCTCTCTCTGGATGCCCATCTGGATCCTTCTCTCTCTGGATTCCATTCTGTCTTCTCCTCTCTCCAGATGCCCATCTGTCCTCTCCTACCTCTGGATGCCCTTCTGTTCTATCCTCTCTCCGTATGCGCTTCTGTTCTCTCCTCGCTCTGGATGGTTTTTCTGTCTTCTCCTCTCAATGGATGTTCTTCTGTTCTCTCCTCTCTCTGGATGCCCTGCTGTCCTCTTCTCTGTCTGGATGCCCTTCTGTTTTCTCCTCTCTCTGGATGCCCTTCTGTTCTCTCCTCTCTCTGGATGCCCTTCTGTCCTCTCCTCTCGCTGGATGTTCTTCTGTTCTCTCTTCTCACTGGATGCCCTTCTGTTCTCTCCTCTCTCTAGATTCCCTTCTTTCCTCTCATCTCTCTGTTTGCCCTTCTGTCTTCTCTTCTCTCTGGATGCATTTCTGTAATCTCATATCTCTCGATCCCCTTTTGTCATCTCATCTCTGGATGCCCTTCTGTCTTCTCCTCTCTCTGGATGCCCTTTTGTCCTCCTCTCTCTCTGGTTGCCCTTTAGTCCTCTCCACTCTTTAGATGCCCTTCTGTTCTCTCCTCTCCCTGGATGCCTTCTATCCTCTCCTCTCTGTGGATGCCCTTCTGTTTTCTCCTCTCACCGGATGCCTTTCTGTTCCTATTCTCTCTGAATGCCTTCTATCCTCTCCTCTCTGTGGATTACCTTCTGTTTTCTCCTCTCTCTGGATGCCCTTCTTTTCTCTCCTCTCTCAGGATGCCCTTCTGTCCTCTATCTCCCTGGAAGACCTTCTGTTTTCTCCTCTGTCTCTATGCCCTCCTGTTCTCTCTTCTCTCTGGATGCCCTTCTGTACTATTTTCTTTGTGGATGCCCTTCAGTCTTCTCCTCTCTCCAGATGCCCTTCTGTACTCTTTTCTCTCTGGATGCCCTTCTGTCTTCTCCTCTCTCTGGATGCCCTTTGTCGTCCTCTCTCTCTAGTTGCCCTTTGTCCTCTCCAATCTTTAGATGCCCTTCTGTCCTTTCCTCTTTCTAGATGCCCTTCTGTCCTTTCCCCTCTCTGGATGCCCTTCTGTTTTCTCCTCTCTCTGGATGCCCTTCTGTCTTCTCCTCTCTTGGATGCCCTTCTGTCATCTCCTCTATCTGGATGCCCTTCTGTCCTCTCCTCTCTCTGGATGTCCTTCTGTTCTCTCCTCTCACTGGATGCCCTTCTGTTCTCTCCTCTCCCTGGATGCCTTCTATCCTCTCCTCTCTGTGGATACCCTTCTCTTCTCTCCTCTCACCGGATGCCCTTCTGTTCTCTCCTATCCCTGGATGCCTTCTATCCTCTCCTCTCTGTGGATGCCCTTCTGTTCTCTCCTCTCTCAGGATGCCCTTCTGTCCTCTATCTCTCTGTAAGACCTTCTGTTCTCTCTTCTGTCCGTATGCCTTTCTGTTCTCTCTTCTCTTTCGATGCCCTTCTGTACTATTTTCTTTATGGATGTCCTTCTGTCTTCTCCTCTCTCCAGATGCCCTTCTGTCCTCTCTTCTCTCTGGATGCTTTTCTGTCTTCGCCTCTTTCTGGATGCTCTTCTGTCCTCTCAGTCTCTGGATGCTCTTCTGTCTTCTCTCTCTTGAAGCCCTTTTGTTCTTTCTTCTCTCTTGATTACCTTCTGTCTTCTATTCTTTGTGGATGCCCTTCTGTCCTCTCCTCTCTCTGGATGCCCTTCTATTCTCTCCTCTCTGGATGCCCTTCTGTTCTTTCCTCTGTCTGGATGCCCTTTTGTCTTGTCCTGTCTCTGGATGCCCTTCTGTCTTCAGCTCTCCCTAGATTCCATTCTGTTCTCTACTCTATCTGGATGCTCTTCTGTTGTCTCCTCTCTCCATATGCCCTTCTGTTCTCCACTTTCTCAGAATGCCCTTCTGTCCTCTTTTCTCTCTGGATTCCCTTTTGTCTTCTCCTCTCTCTGGATACCCTTCTGTTCTCACCTCGCTCCATATGCCCTTCTGTCCTCACCTCGCTCTGGATGCCCTTCTGTTCTCTCCTCGTTCTAGATGCCCTTCTGTTCTCTCCTCTCCCTGGATGCCCATCTGTACCCTTCTCCCTCTGGATTCCCTTCTGTCTTCTCCTCTCTCCGGATGCCCTTCTGTCCTCTCCTCTCTCTGGATGCCCTTCTGTCTTCTCCTCTCTCTGGATGCCCTTCTGTCTTCTCCTCTCTCTGTATGCCCTTCTGTTCTCTCCTCTCTCTGGATGCCTTTCTGTTCTCTCTTCTCTCTAAATGCCTTCTATCCTCTCCTCACTCTGTATGCCCTACTGTTTTCTGCTCTGTTTGGAAGCCCTTCTGCTCTCTCCTCTCTCTAGATTCTCTTTTGTCCTCCAATCTCTCTGGATGCCATTCTGTTTTTTCCTCCCTCTGGATGCCCTTCTGTTCTCTCCTATCTCTAGATTCCCTTCTTTACTCTCATCTCTCTGGTTGCCCTTCTGTCCTCTCTTCTCTCAGGATGCACTTCTATATTCTCCTCTCTATGGATGCCCTTCTGTCTTCTCCTCTCTCTGGATGTCCTTCTGTTCTCTCCTTGCACCGGTTGCCCTTCTGTTCTCTCCTCTCTCTCTGGATGCCTTCTATGCTCTCCTCTCTCTGGATGCCCTTCTGATTCTCCTCTCTCCGGATGCCCTTCTGTCCTCTCTTCTCTCTGGATGCTTTTCTGTCTTCGACTCTCTCTGGATGCCCTTCTGTCCTCTCAGTCTCTGGATGCTCTTCTGTCTTCTTCTCTCTCTGGAAGCCCTTTTGTTCTCTCTTCTCTATTGATTACATTCTGTCTTCTCTTCTTTATGGATGCCTTTCTGTCCTCTCCTCTCTCTGGATGCCCTTCTATTCTCTCCTCTCTGGATGCCCTTCTGTTCCTTCCTCTCTCTGGATGCACTTCTGTCCAACCCTCTCTCAGGATACTCTTCTGTTCTATTCTCTCTCAGGATGCCCTTCTGTCCTCACCTCTCTCTGGATAATTTTCTGTATTCTCCTATGTCTGGATGCCCTTCTGTTCGTTCCTCCCTTTGGATGTCCTTCTGTCCTCTCCTCTCTCTGTATGCCCTTCTGTCATCTCCTCAATCTGGATGCCCTTCTGTCCTCTCCTCTCTCTGGATGCCCTTCTGTCATCTCCTCAATCTGGATGCCCTTCTTTCTCTCCTCTCTCTGGATGCCATTCTGTCTTCTCCTCCCTCTGGATGCCCTTCTGTTTTCTCCTCTCTCGAGATTCCCTTCTTTCCTCTCATCTCTCTGGATGCCATTCTGTTCTCTTATCTCTATGGATGTTCTTCAGTTTTCTCATCTCACTGGATGCCCTTGTGTCCTCTCTTCGCTCTGGAAGCCCTTGTGTCCTCTCTTCTCTCTGGATGCACTTCTATACACTCCTCTCTATGGATGCCCTTATGTCTTCTCCTCTCTCTGGATATTCTTTTGTTCTTTCCCCACACCAGTTGCCCTTCTGTTCTCTCCTCTCTTTGGATGCCTTCTATGCTCTCCTCTCTCTGGATACCCTTCTGTTTTCTCCTCCCTCTGGATGCCCTTCTGTTTTCTCCTCTCTTTAGATTCCCTTCTTTCCTCTCATCTCTCTGGTTGCCCTTCTGTCCTCTCCTCTCTCTGGATGCACTTCTGTACTCTCATATCTCTGGATTCCCTTCTGTTGTCTCTTCTCTCTGGATGCCCTTCTGTTTTCTCCTCTCTCTGTATGCCCTTTTGTCCTCCTCTCTCTCTGGATGCCCTTTGTCCTCTCCACTCTTTAGATGGTCTTCTGTTCTCTCCTCTCACCGGATAACCCTCTATTCTCACCTCTCTCTGGATCCCTTCTGTACTCTCCTCTCTCTGGATGCCCTTCTGTTCTCTCACCTCTCCAAATTTTCTTCTGTCCTCTCATCTCTCTGGATGCCCTTCTGTTCTCTACTCTCTCTGGATGCCCTTCTGTTATCTCCTCTCTACAGATACCCTTCTGTCTTCTCCTCTCTCTGGATGCCCTTCTGTTTTCACCTCTATATGGATGCCTTTCTGTCTTCTCCTCTCTCTATTTCACCTTCTGTCTTCTCATATCTTTGGATGCCTTTCTGTTCTCTTCTCTCTATGGATGCTATTCAGTTCTCTCATCTCTCTGGATGCCGTTGTATCTTCTACTCTCTCTGGATGCCCTTCTGTCTTCTTCTCTCTCTAGATGCCCTTCTATTCTACCCTCTCTCTGGATTCTCTTCTCTCCTGTCCTGGCTCTGGATGTTTTTCTGTCTTCTCTTCTCAATGGATGTTTTTCTCTTCTCTCCTTTCTCTGGATGTCCTGCTGTCCTCTTCTCTGTCTTGATGCTCTTCACTTTTCTATTCTCTCTGGATGCCCTTCTGTTTTCTTGCTTCTCTCAATGCCCATCAATACACTACTTTCTCTGTATGCCATTCTGTATTCTCTTCTCTCTGGATGCCCTTCTGTTTTCTTGCTTCTCTCAATGCCCATCAATACTCTACTTTCTCTGTATGCCATTCCGTATTCTCTTCTCTCTGGATGCCCTTATGTCCTCACCTCTCTCTGGATGCCATTCTGTTCTCTCACCTTTCTAGTTGCCCTTCTGTTCTCTCCTCTCTCTGGATTCCCTTATGTACCATTCTCTTTCTGGATACGATTCTGTCTTCTCCTCTCTCTGGATGCTCTTCTGTTCTCTCGTCTCTCTCGATGGCCATCTGTCCTCTCCTTTCTCTGGATGCACTTCTGTATTCTCCTCTCTTGGGATGCCTTCTATCCTCTCCTCTCTCTGGATTCGCTTCTGTATCTCCTCTCGTTGGGTGCTTGTCTGTTCTCTCATCTCTCTGGGTGCCTTATGTACTCCCCTATTCCTGGATGCCCTTCTGTTCTCTCCTCTCTCTGGATGCCCTTCAGTCTTCTCCCCTCTCTGGATGCCCTTCTGTCTTCTCCCCTCTCTGGATGCCCTTCTGTCATCTCCTCTCTGTGGATGCCCTTCTCTTCTCTCACCTCTCCAGATGCCCTTCTGTTTTCTCCTCTCTCTGGATGCTCTTATGTTCTCTCATCTATCTTTATGCCCTTGTGTCCTCTCGTCCCCCTGGATGCCCTTTTGTTCTCTCCTCTTTCTGGATGCCCTTCTGTCATCTCCTCTCTGTGGATGCCCTTCTCTTCTCTCCTCTCTCTGGATGCCCTTCTGTTTCTCCTCTCACTGGATGCCCTTCTGTTCTCTCCTCTCTCTGGATGACTTCTATCCTCTCCTCTCTCTGGAGGCCTTCTGTTTCTCCTCTCTCTGGATGCTCTTCTGTTCTCTCATCTTTCTGGTTGCCTCTTATCCTCTCCTCTCTCCAGATGCCCTTCTGTTCTCTTCTCTCTCTGGATGCTCTTGTGTACTCTCATCTCTTTGGGTGCTCTTATGTACTCTCCTATCCCTGGATGCCCTTCTATCTTCTCCTATCTCTGCATACCTTTCTGTCTTCTCCCCTCTCTGGATGTGCTTCTTTTCTCTCCTCTCTCTGGATGCCCTTCTCTTTGTCCTCTCTCTGGATGCCCTTTTGTCCTCCTCTCTCTCTAGATGCCCTTTTGTACTCTCCACTCTTTAGATGCCATTCTGTTCTCTCCTCTCTCTGGATGCCCTTCTGTTCTCTCCTCTCACTGGATGCCATTCTGTCTTCTCCTCTCTCTGGATGCTCTTCTGTCCTCTCCTCTCTCTGGATGCCCTTCTGTCCTCTCCTCTCTCTGGATGTCCTTCTGTTCTCTCCTCTTCCTCGAT
Organism: Arvicanthis niloticus; assembly: GCF_011762505.2. Taxonomy (NCBI): domain Eukaryota; kingdom Metazoa; phylum Chordata; class Mammalia; order Rodentia; family Muridae; genus Arvicanthis; species Arvicanthis niloticus. The sequence continues at coordinate 26,789 of NW_023046355.1, forward strand.
GCCCTTCTGTTCTCTCCTCTCTGTGGATGCCTTCTATCCTCTCCTCTCTCTGGATGTCCTTCTGTTTTCTCCTCTCTCTAGATTCCCTTCTTTCCTCTCATCTCTCTTTTTGCCCTTCTGTCGTCTCCTCACTCTGGATGCACTTCCGTAATCTCATATCTCTGGATCCTCTTCTGTCGTCTCTTCTCTCTGGATGCCCTTCTGACTTCTCCTCTCTCTGGATGCCCTTTTGTTCTCTCTCTCTAGTTGCTTTTTTGTCCTCTCCACTCTTTAGTTGGCCTTCCGTTCTCTCCGCTCACCAGATGTCGCTCTGTTCTCTCCTATCTTGGGATGCCTTCTATCCTCTCCTTTCTCCGAATGCCCTGTATCTCCTCTCTATGGATGCTCTTCTGTTCTCTCACCTCTCTGGGTGCTCTTATGTACTCTCCTATCCCTGGATGCCCTTCTATCTTCTCCTCTCCCTGGATGCCTTTCTGTATTCTCCCCTCTCTGGATGTGATTTTTTCTCTCCTCTCTCTGGACGCCCTTCTCTCTTGTCCTCTTTCTGGATTCCCTTCTCTCAACTTCTCTCTCTGGATGCCCTTCTCTTCTCTAATCTCTCCAATGCCTTTCTGTTTTTTCCTCTCTCTGGATGCCCTTCTGTTTTCTCCTCTGTCTGGATGCCTTTCTGTCTTGTCCTGTCTCTGGATGCACTTCTGTCTTCTCCTCTCTCTGGATGCCATTCTGTCCTCTCATCTATCTGGATGCTCTTCTGTTCTCTACTCTCTCCATATGACCTTCTGTTCCCTCCTTTCTCAGAATGCCCTTCTGTCCTCTTTTCTCTCCAGATGCTCTTTTGTCTTCTCCTCTCTCTGGATGCGCTTCTGTTCTCCCCTCTCTCTGGATGCCCTTCTGTTCTCTCCTCTCTCTGGATGCTCTTCTGTTCTATCATCTCTCTGGATGCCCTTCTCTCTTCCCTCCTCTCTGAATGCCCTTCTTTTCTCTTCTCTCACTGGATGCTCTTCTGTCTTGTCCTCTCTCTGGATGCCCATCTGGACCCTTCTATCTCTGGATTCCGTTCTGTCTTCTCCTCTCTCCAGATGCCCATCTGTCCTCTCCTGTCTCTGAATGCCCTTCTGTTCTATCCTCTCTCTGGATACCCTTCTGTTCTCTCCTCACTCTGGATGTTTTTCTGTCTTCTCCTCTCTCTGGAAGCCCTTCTGTTCTCTCCTCTCTCTGGATGCCCTGCTGTCCTCTTCTCTGTCTGGATGCTCTTCTGTTTTCTCCTCTCTCTGGATGCCCTTCTGTTCTCTCATCTCTCAATGCCCATCAGTCCTCTCCTTTCTGTGGATGCCCTATTGTTCTCACCTCATTGTGGATGCCCTTCTGTTCTCTCCACTCTCTGGATGCCCTTCTGTCTTGTCCTCTCTCTGGATTCCCTTCTGTCTTCTCCTCTCTCTGGATGTCCTTCTGTTCTCTCATCACTCTGGATGTCCTTCTGTTCTCTTTTCTCTCTGTATAATCTTCTGTTCTCTCATCTCCTTGGACACCCTTCTGTTGTATCCTCTCTCTTGATGCCCTTCTGTCTTCTCCTCTCTCTGGATGCCCTTTTGTCCTCCTCTCTCTCTAGATGCTCTTTTGTCCTCTCCACTCTTTAGATGCCCTTCTGTTCTCTCCTCTCTCGAGATGCCCTTCTGTCCTTTCCTCTCTCTGGATGCCCTTCTGTTCTCTCCTCTCACCGGATACCCTTCTGTCTTCTAGTTTTTCTGGATGCCCTTTTATCCTCATCTCATTCTGGATGCCCTTTTGTCCTCTCCACTCTTTAGATGCCCTTCTGTTTTCTCCTGTCACCAGATGCCCCTCTGTTCTCTCCTCTCTCTGGATGCCCTTCTGTTTATACTCTCTCTCTGGATGCTCTTCTGTTCTATCATCTCTTTTGATGCTCTTCTCTTCTCTCATCTCTCTGGATGCCCTTCTGTTTTCTCCTCTCACTGGATGCCCTTCTGTTTTCTCCTCTGTCTGGATGACTTTCTGTCTTGTCCTGTCTGGATGCCTGTGGGAAAAAAAAGGCTTGGGGATCCCGCGGTTCCTCCTGCCATGTTGTGGGTAGTCGGCTGGGAACGCTCTGGGTTTCTCCAGCTGGGAGTTGGGCCCGGCTGTTCATTAACTAAAAGTCTCTCCCTGGCTCCTCACGGTTCCTCATAGCGGCGCAACCCCAACACACGAGGAAGCCCTTGGGTTTCCAAAACTGGTTTATTCACATGGAGAATTGTGGACGGATCTGGATGCATACCCCTCAAACCCAGGATTGACCTGAGTAAAACGGGGAGGGGAGAAGGGGGGTGGGGCTGGGGAGGAATGTTTAATTGGCTCCACCTCTGGCCTTCAGGTATGTAAATCTCTTTAGGGCCTGTTAACGCCCTCCACCTGTGTACATGACTGAAGGGTGGAGGTGAAATGGAGATTAGACCTTGTGTTAGGCCCAACATCCCACCCTTTTTTCTTTCATAAAAGGAGGGGCAACTCTGTGTTAATGAGAGATGTGGACCATGTGGAAGTAGTCTGGAGTCCCAGAGCGAGGGGAGACAATATGCCATCCCTGACAGGCAATGTCCTGTTGGGTCTCCTGGCTATCTCGAACCCAGCGCTCTATCAAGGGGGCCTAGGAACAGGGCTAAACATCCTACCATCCCTAAAAGGGTCTCCGGGGTTTAAAACTTGTTCAACCAGGCTATGTCCAAACCATGTCTCCACGGCCCAACATCTCACTGTTTTTAGTGAAAATTTTGGATGAGGTGGTCAAAATAAAACACTATGTAGGCCAGAGGGTGTAGCATAACTAAATCAAGGGTAATGGGAATTGAGGGTAGGGTTTGGACGGCAGGGAATCATTGAAACAATTAAATACAGATTGTACAGTTTGAGGGTAATGACATCTGATTAATCTAAATAGACATTATGTTTTCCTCACTAACATGTAACTTTAGCTATGTGACTTTGGCAAAAGAGTTCATTTGTAGCTGGAAGGTCTAGATTTGTCTTCTGTAGTGAGCATCTCTGGGTTCTGGCATGCATCTCTGGAGCCTGGTGTGGGTCTCTGGATTTCAGCATGTTCTGGGGTCTTCAGTCAGATGAGATGGCTGGAAGAAGGCAGCTTGGCAGGTTCCAGGAGGTGGTGCTGTCTCTGGATCTCGGCGTGTCTCTGGAGTCTGTAGTCAGATGAGGTGACTAGGAAAAGGCAGCTTGGCATCTCAGGCAGGTTCCAGAGGATGGCTGGACTCTGTTGGATCTGTGGGTATACCTGTGGGATAATCACAGGTGGGAAGCAGCATCTCCAGCAGGGAGATGTCTGTAGGCTGGATACGGAGCATTAAATTGCTTGGGAACAAGCACCTTATGGCCTGTCGTTAGGATCCTGGAAAAGCAAAGGTGTTTGAGGAAATTTAGTCTTAGAAGGTATCTTGGATAGCTGAGGGAGAAAAACAATGTTAATTTTGTATCTGGGATTGGCAGCAACAGTTTGCCTGTAAAATAAATTAGTTGTTAATTAAGACTCAAGAAATGGTGATCAGCACATTTACTTAAACTGTGGAAGGAAATTAGATAGCTTTTAAACCTTGAAGAAATTATAAAGGTTGAAAAATAATGTTGGACATCTATCACGAGTATTAGAGAGAAAAGGCAGCATTAAAATAGAAAAATTAACAAATTTTTGGTTGAAAAAACACAAGCATTGTTGTTCTAGGTGTTCCTGTTAGGAAGAAAAGGAAACGTTTAAAATTTTGGTTGAAAAACAGGAACGTTTGTTGCAGGTCCTCCTGTTGGGGAGGAGCAGTAATGGCGGGTTTAGAAGCAGTGGGGAGGGGCCTTGTTCTGCGATGAGGCGTCCAGGTGCTCTGGCAGAGAGGACCTGTATTCCACCTTTCTTTTTATTAGAAATTTTAATTGTAGAGAAGGATTAAAAAGCTAACTTGAAGTTTATAGGGAGAGATACCTAGGCTTGATAGGAGAGCTAAGAGTCAGAGAGTGAAAGGCTATAGGAATCTCTCACCTAAAAAAGGAGTCTTAGGAGGGTCACAGCAGGCACTGTGACTTGAAAGACTGCTGTTGTCTGTGAAGGAGCCCTCTCTGTGGAGCTGGGGGATGGGCAAAGTGGAGGCTAGGGGGTCTGTCATCTTGCCCTTGAGCTGGAAAGCACATGGAGAGGGAGAGACAGAGAGAAAGAGGAGGAGTTAAAGTAGAGAAGTTGACCAGGAACACATGGAGAAAGAGTGGGGCCTAGTCTTTTGAACTAGGCAGTAGCTAAAAATTAGAAGAAGCTAACAAGGAACACGTGGAGAAAGAGGGGGGAGACAGAAAGAAGCCTGCCTAGTTTTGTGAACTAGGCTGGGAATTACTCACTGTCCTGGAGTTTCGCGGAGAGGTTTTCTGTGGGCAATAACTGGGGGGAACACTCTTGGAGCTGGCTCTACCACCTGTAGCTGGCTCTACCACCTGTAGGGAACGATATGGGCTCGTGCGTGGGTGAGCGGGTCTCCTGCGGAACCTCGGGCGGTAGGTTGGATTCCTATGGACCAGGAGTTGTGTTCCCTCGGGGACTCCATCTTTCATCTGTCTAATCTCACCAGCATTATGGAGAGGTCTACGGCACACAGCATAGTGGCTCCCTTCTACTGGAACTCCATCTGGGCCAGTCACATTTGTTGCTTTAGGACCCCCTTTTCCTACAACCACATCAAACTCTACAATTTCTCCCTCCCCCACACTGCGCAGATACTTGCGTGGATTATTCTTCTTGATGGCAGTCTGGTGTATAAACACATCTTCTTTGGTGTCATTTCGGTTTATAAATCCATATCCATTTCTGACGTTGAACCATTTGACAGTGCCAAGGACTTTGGTGGCGAGAACTTTCTTCTCCGAGTCCTCGCTGCCCACGGGAGCTGAAGAGGCCGGGGCGGGTCCGGGGGCTGTGTCTCTGCCGGGGCTCCCCGCGAGGGGCGCGGCTGGCACCGGGGCCTGGGGCGTGCCGCTGGCTGCAGGGCTCTTAGGCGCGGGGTCAGCGGCCTGCAGGAGCGTGGTGTCGCAGGTGGTGGCCTCAGCCGCCTCGCTCATGCCGCCTCTCCGCTCTCTCCGGGCACCGGTTAGCGCGGTGGCGGTCGCGGAGGGGCCAGCTCGCAGCGGGCGTCTCGGGGGCGGGGGACGCGAGAGCTCGAGGTCTCCCTGGGTCTCCTGGCCCCGAAGATGGCAGGTTGTAGGGCATTCATCTTTCCAATGTCTTGTCTCCCCACATTTGAAGCAGATTCCTTCTGTTTTTACTGCTGCCACAAATGCCTGAGCTATGGATGTGACCTGGTGCGATGCAGTTCCTATTTCTCTGGTTGCCACAATCCACCTATCATGATGTTCTTCCCGGAGACCCTGGCAGGCTAGTCTAGACTCAGAAGTCATGCCTTCCCAAACAATGGTTTTAAGAAGAAGGTCTCTAGCTGTGGGATTGGAGATTTTTCTTTCTAAGCTCATTTTAGTTCTGAGGATAAAATCAGACAGGGATTCTCCAGGCTTCTGATGAAGGGAGAGTAGGGAGTGGGCAGGGTCTTGAGATCCTGAAGGTGGAGTAAGCCTATTCCAGGCTTGAATGGCACAGAGGCGGACCTGGTCATAGTAGCCTGCTGGCTGACTTGCCTGTTGTGCCCCAGTAGAGAAATCTTCCTGGCCAAAGAGTTCTTTAAAACCCCATGGAGTGTCATCTTCCCTTCCCTGGTTTTGCCTGACTTGCTGAAGACACTCATCACGATAATACGCCTCCCATTCTAGAAACATTGGATCAGGAAGGGCAGAACGGCAAATATCTCTCCAATCTTGGGGGGTGTTTAAGTTGACAATATGGCTCTGTAGGAGGGATTTTGTCCACGGTGCATGAATGCCATCTTCCTTCACTGCCTGCCTGAGTTCTTTTAGTTTGGAGGCTTGGATAGGGTGCCATTTAAGTGGTTTAGTTCAAGTGGGGTGGATATTAACTGGGAATGTTTGAGCAGTTTGGGTTTTATCTATGGATTTTGAAGGACTGCTACTTTTGCGGCTAAGAGGAGGGGGAGGGTACTTATCTCTCTTTGGTTGGGAGGTAAGAGGGAAGGCAGGGGAAAGCTCCTTTGGTATTTTAATGAAGCCTTGCCTTTGGATGTGGGAGGGAGGGACAGGAGGAGCACATGGTTTCATTTCCTCCAAGGCATAATGGGGAAGGGGTGGGTATATGGATTTTATTTCTCTTATTAGTTGGGTAAGGGCCTCAAGGTCTGAAACCAGGTGACTTTTGGGGCCTTGGTTTTTGGGTTCATTTAACTGAGGGGCCCCAGGAGCTGTGTTGTTCTCAGTCTGTCCTATTTTCGATGGTCTTATACATTGCCGAATTGCAGCTAAGATCGGCAAAAACTCACAAGGGGGTTTTTTATCTCTGTTTTTGATAAGGGAAGCTACTTTGCTCCAAGAGTCTGGACTGTAAATATTATCCTCTGCCATGCATGGTGCTATCTGAAGGACTTCCTCCCAAAACAAGGAGGCTTGCCTTTTGCCTATTCTTATCCCGTGGGTCTTTAGTAAAGAATATATTTGCCTGGCTTGGGGTGAACATTTACGTGAGGTGGAGTTTCCCATGATAGAAAAGAGGAGAAACGCCTTGTCCAATGGGAACGTTCCCTTGGCCTATTGGCTTTGGGGGATTCCACAATGGTCCAAGAGTGCCAAGCCTTCCCGCAGATTTAAGAACTGGCAGCTGCCCTTATGGCTTTTAAATGGCTGCTGCGTCACCAGATTTCTTTTTGTTTTAGAGAGAGTCTAGATAGAGTCTTTGCCAACGCCCGTTGTGGGCTGTCGGGATTTAAGCAGAGGCCAGGGAAGCTTTGAACCAGCACCAGAGAGTGGCCCTGGCCAGGAGGTAGCAAAGGCTCCCTTGGCTTACTTAAATCCGCGCGCGATGGCTTCCGACTGAAACACAGGAGGAAAAAACAGATTTCTTGTTTTAAGAGTTCGGGGCTTACCCTTCACGCGGTTTCAGTAGCTGCGTGGTTGTGTGGCTTCCAAGGCTCCACGTTTGAGGCGCCAGATGTGGGGAAAAAAAGGCTTGGGGATCCCGCGGTTCCTCCTGCCATGCTGTGGGTAGTCGGCTGGGAACGCTCTGGGTTTCTCCAGCTGGGAGTTGGGCCAGGCTGTTCATTAACTAAAAGTCTCTCCCTGGCTCCTCACGGTTCCTCATAGCGGCGCAACCCCAACACACGAGGAAGCCCTTGGGTTTCCAAAACTGGTTTATTCACATGGCGAATTGTGGACGGATCTGGATGCATACCCCTCAAACCCAGGATCGACCTGAGTTAAAAGGGGAGGGGAGAAGGGGGGAGGGGCTGAGGAGGAATGTTTAATTGGCTCCACCTCTGGCCTTCAGGTATGTAAATCTCTTTAGGGCCTGTTCACGCCCTCCACCTGTGTACATGACTGAAGGGTGGAGGTGAAATGGAGATTAGACCTTGTGTTAGGCCCAACAGATGCCCTTCTGTCTTCTCATCTCTCTGGATGCCCTTCTGTTCTCTACTCTCTCTGGATGCCCTTCTGTCCTCTCCTCACTCTGGATATCCTTCTCTTTCTTTTCTCTCTGGATTCCATTTGGTCTTCTCCTCTCTCTGGATACCCTTCTGTCCTCACCTCTCTCTGGATGCCCTTCTGTTCTCTCAACCCTCTGGATGAATTTCTGTTCTCTACTCTCTCTGGATGCCCTTATGTACCCTTCTCTTTCTGGATGCCCTTCTGTCTTCTCCTCTCTCCGGATGCCCTTCTGTCCTCAGCTCGCACTGGATGCCCTTCTGTTCTCTCTTCACTCTGGATGCCTTTCTGTTCTCTCCTCTCTCTGGATGCCCTTCTGTACACTTCTCTCTCTTGATTCCCTTCTGTCTTCTCCTCTCTCCGGATGCCCTTCTGTCCTCTCCTCTCTCTGGATGCCCTTCTGTTCTATCCTCTCTCAGGATGCCCTTCTGTCCTCTCCTCTCTCTGGATGCCCTTCTGTCCTCTCCTCACTCTAGATGTTTTTCTGTCTTCTCCTCTCAATGGATGTTCTTCTGTTCTCTCCTCTCTCTGGATGCCCTGCTGTCCTCTTCTCTGTCTGGATGCTCTTCTGTTTTCTCCTCTCTCTGGATGCCCTTCTGTTCTTTCGTCTCTCTCAATGCCCATCTGTCCTCTACTTTCTCTGGAGGATCTTCTGTATTCTCCTCTCTATGAATGCCCTTTTGTTCTCTCCTCTTTCTGGATGCCCTCCTGTTCTCTTTCTTCTCTTGATGCCCTTTTGTCTTCTCCTCTCTCTGGATGCCCTTCTGTCTTCTCCTCTCTTTGGATGCCCTTCTGTCATCTCCTCTATCTGGATGCCCTTCTGTCCTCTCCTCTCTCTGGATGTACTTCTGTTCTCTCCTCTCACCTGATGCCCTTCTGTTCTCTCCTCTCCCTGGATGCCTTATATCCTCTCCTCTCTGTGGATGCCCTTCTATTTTCTCCTCTCACCAGATGCCCTTCTGTTCTCTCCTCTCTCAGGATGCCCTTCTGTCCTCTATCTTTCTGGAAACCTTCTATTCTATCCTCTGTCCATATGTCCTTCTGTTCTCTCTTCTCCCTGGATGCCCTTCTGTTCTTTCTTCTCACTGGATGCCCTTCTGTCTTCTGCCCTGTCTGGATGCCCTTCTGTCATCTCCTCTATCTGTATGCCCTTCTGTTGTCTCCTCTGACTGGATATTTTTCTGTTCTCTTCTCTCACGGGATGCCCTTCTGTTCTCTCCTCTCCCTGGATGCCTTCTATCCTCTCCTCTCTGTGGATGCCCTTCTGTCCTCTCCTCTCACCGGATGCCCTTCTGTTCTCTCCTCTCTCAGGATGCCCTTCTGTCCTCTATCTCTCTGGAAACCTTCTATTCTATCCTCTGTCCGTATGTGCTTCTGTTCTCTCTTCTCTCTGGATGCCCTTCTGTACTATTTTCTTTATGGATGCCCTTCTGTCTTCTCCTCTCTCCAAATGCCCTTCTGTCCTCTCTTCTCTCTGCATGCTTTTCTGTCTTTGACTCTATCTGGATGCCCTTCTGTCTTCCCCATCTCTGGATGCTCTTCTGTCTTCTTCTCTCTCTGGAAGCCCTTTTGTTCTCTCTTCTCTCTTGATTAAATTCTGTCTTCTCTTCTTTATGGATGCCTTTCTGTCCACTTCTCTCTCTGGATGCCCTTCTATTCTCTTCTCTCTGGATTCCCTTCTGTCCTTTCCTCTCTCTGGATGCACTTCTGTCCAACCCTCTCTCAGGATGCCCTTCGGTCCTCACCTCTCTCTGGATAATTTTCTGTATTCTCCTATGTCTGGATGCCCTTCTGTTCGTTCCTTCCTTTGGATGCCCTTCTGTCCTCTCCTCTCTCTGGATACCCTTCTGTCATCTCCTCAATCTGGATGCCCTTCTGTCCTCTCCTCTCTCTGGATGCCATTCTGTCTTCTCCTCCCTCTGGATGCCCTTCTGTTCTCTCCTCTCTCTAGATTCCCTTCTTTCCTCTCATCTCTCTGGATGCCCTTCTGTTCTCTTATCTCTCTGGATCCTCTTCTGTTCTCTCATCTCTCTGGATGCCCTTCTGTTCTCTTCTCTCTATGGATGCTCTTCAGTTCTCTCATCTCTCTGGATGCCCTTGTGTCCTCTCTTCACTATGGAAGCCCTTCTGTCCTCTCTTCTCTCTGGATTCACTTCTGTCTTCTCCTCTCTCAGGATGCCCTTCTGTTTTCTCCTCTCTCTAAATTCTCTTCTGTCCTCTCATCTCTCTGGATGCCCTTCTGTTTTCTCCTCTCTCTGGAAGATCTTCTGTTCTCTCATCTGTCTGGATGCCATTGTGTCCTCTCCTCTCTCTGGATGCTCTTCTGTTCTCTCATCTCTCTGGATGTCATTGTGTCCTCTCCTCTCTCTGGATGCCCTTCAGTCTTCTCCTTTCTCTGGATGACCTCTTGTACTCTACTCTACCTTGATGCCCTTCTGTTATCTCCTCTCTACAGATACTCTTCTGTCTTCTCCTCTTTCTGGATGCCCTTCTGTTTTCACCTCTATATGGATGCCTTTCTGTCTTCTCCTCTCTCTACATCCCCTTCTGTCCTCTCATATCTTTGGATGCCCTTCTGTTTTCTTCTCTCTATGGATGCTATTCAGTTCTCTCATCTCTCTGGATGCTGTTGTGTCTTCTACTCTCTCTGGATGCCCTTCTGTCTTCTCCTCTCTCTGGATGCCCTTCTGTTCTATCCTCTCTCTGTATTCTTTTCTGTCCTCTCCTGGCTTTGGATGTTTTTCTGTCTTCTAATCTCAATGGATGTTCTTCTCTTCTCTCCTCTCTCTGGATGTCCTTCTGTCCTCTTCTCTGTCTTGAAGCTCTTCACTTTTCTATTCTCTCTGGATGCCCGTCTGTTCTCTCTCTTCTATCGATGTCCATCTATACTCTACTTTCTCTGTATGTCATTCTGTGTTCTCTCTCTGGATGCACTTTTGTTCTCTCCTCTCTCTGGATGCCCTTCTGTTCTCTCCTCTCTCTGGATGCCCTTCTGTCTTGTCCTCTCTCTGTATGCCCTTCTGTCTTCTCTTCTCTCTGGATGTCCTTCTGTTCTCTTTTCTCTCTGTATGATCTTCTGTTCTCTCATCTCTCTGGATGCCCTTCTGTTGTCTCCTCTTTCTGGATGCCCTTTGTCCTCCTCTCTCTCTAGAAGCCCTTTTATCATCTCCACTCTTTAGATGTGCTTCTGTTCTCTCCTCTCTCTAGATGCCCTTGTGTCCTTTCCTTTCTGTGGATGACCTTCTGTTCTCTCCTCTCTCTGGATGCCCTTCTGTCTTCTCCTCTCTTTGGATGCCCTTTTGTCCTCCTCTCTCTCTGGTTGCCCTTTTTTCTTCTCCACTCTTTAGATGGCCTTCTGTTCTCTCCTCTCACCAGATACCCCTTTGTTCTCTCCTCTCTCGGGATGCCTTATATCCTCTCCTCTCTCTGGAAGCCCTACTGTTCTCTCACCTCTCTGTATGCACTTCTGTCTTCTCCCTTCTCTGGATGCCCTTCTGTTCTCTCCTCTCTCTGGATGCCCTTCTCCCTTGTCCACTCTCTGGATGAACTTCTGTCATCTCCTCTCTCTGGATTCCCTTCTCTTCTCTAATCTCTCTGGATGCCCTTCTGTTTTCTCCTCTCTCTGGATGCCCTTCTGTTTTCTCCTCAGTCTGGATGGCCTTCTGTCTTCTCCTGTCTCTGGATTCCCTTCTGTCTTCAGCTCTCTCTGGATGCCATTCTGTCCTCTCCTCTATCTGGATGCTCTTCTGTTCTCACCTCTCTCCATAGGCCCTTCTGTTCTACCCTTTCCCAGAATGCCCTTCTGTCCTCTTTTCTCTCTGGAATCCGTTTTGTCTTCTCCTCTCTCTGGATACCACTTTGTCCTCACCTCTATCTGGATGCCCTTCTGTTCTCTCCCCTATCTGGATGCCCTTCTGTTCTCTCCTCTCTCTGGATGCCCTTCTGTACCCTTCTCTTTCTGGATGCCCTTCTGTCTTCTCCTCTCTCTGGATGCCCTTCTGTCCTCAGCTCGCTCTGGATGCCCTTCTGTTCTCTCCTCACTCTGGATGCCCTTCTGTTCTCTCCTCTCTCTGGATGCCCTTCTGTACCCTTCTCTCTCTTGATTCCCTTCTGTCTTCTCCTCTCCCTGGACGCCGTTCTGTCCTCTCCTCTCTCTGGATGCCCTTCTCTCTTCTCCTCTCTCTGGATGCCCTTCTGTTCTATCCTCTCTCTGGATGCCCTTCTGTGCTCTCTTCGCTCTGGATGTTTTTCTGTCTTCTCCTCTCAATGGATGTTCTTCTGTTCTTTCCTCTCTCTGGAGGCCCTTCTGTTCTCTCCTCACACTGGATGCTCTTCTGTTTTCTCCTTTCTCGGGATGCCTTTTATCCTCTCCTCTCTCTGTATGCCCTTCTTTTTCTGCTCTCCCTAGAAGCCCTTCTGCTTTCTCCTCTCTCTAGATTCTCTTTTGTCCTCTCATCTCTCTGGATGCCATTCTGTTTTCTCCTCCCTCTGGATGCCTTTCTGTTCTCTCCTCTCTCTGGATGCACTTCCGTACTCTCCTCTCTATGTATGCCCTTCTGTCTTCTCCTCTCTCTGGATGTCCTTCTGTTCTCTCCTCTCACAGGACCCCTTCTGTTCTCTCCTCTCTCTGGATGCCTTCTATGCTCTCCTCTCTCTGGATGCCCTTCTGTTTTCTCCTCCCTCTGGATGCCCTTCTGTTTTCTCCTCTCTCTAGATTCTCGTCTTTCCCCTCATGTCTCTGGTTGCCCTTCTGTAATCTCCTCTTTCTGCATGCACTTCTGTACTCTCATATCTCTTGATCTTTTTCTGTCGTCATTTCTCTCTGGATGCCCTTCTGTTATCTCCTCTCTCTGGATGCCCTTTTGTCCTGCTCTGTTTCTGGATACCCTTTTGTCCTCCCCACTCTTTAGATTCCCTTCTGTTCTCTCCTATCACTGGATGCCTCTCTGTTATCTCCTCTCTATTGATGCCTTCTATCCTCTCCTCTCTCTGGATGCCATTCTGTTTCTTTTCTCACCTGAAGCACTTCTGTTCTCTCCTCTCTCTGGAATGCTTTCTATCCTCTCCTCTCTCTGGATGCCTGCTATCCTCTCCTCTCTCTGGATGCCTGCTATCCTCTCCTCTCTCTGGATGCCCTTCTGTCTTCTCCTCTCTCTGGATGCCCTTCTCTCTTGTCCTCTCCATGGATGTCCTTCTGTCTTCTTCTATCTCTGGATGCCCTTCTGTCTTCTCCGCTCTCTGGATGCCCTTCTGTCATCTCCTCTCTCTGGATGTTTTTCTGTCTTCTCCTCTCAATGGATGTTCTTCTGTTCTCTCCTCTCTCGGGATGCCCGTCAGTTCTCTCGTCTCACTCGATGCCCATCTGTCCTCTCCTTTCTGTGGATGCCCTTCTGTATTCTCCTTTCTCTGGATGCCCTTTTGTTCTCTCCTCTTTCTGGATGCCCTTCTGTTCTCTTTTCTCTCTGTATGATCTTCTGTTCTCTCATCTCTATGGATACCCTCCTGTTGTCCCCTCACTTAGGATGACCTTATGCCTTCTCCTCTCTCTGGATGCCCTTTTGTCCTCCTCTCTCTCTAGATGCCCTTTTGTCCTCTCCACTCTTTCGATGCCCTTCTCTTCTCTCCTCTCTCGAGATGCCCTTCTGTCCTTTCCTCTCTCTAGATGCCCTTCTGTTCTCTCCTCTCACTGTAGGCCATTCTGTCTTCTCCTCTCTCTGTATGCCCTTCTGTCATCATTTCTATCTGGATGCCCTTTTGTCCTCTCCTCTATCTGAATGTCCTTCTGTTCTCTCCTCTCACAGGATGACCTTCTGTTCTCTCTTCTCTCTGGATGACATTTATCCTCTCCTCTAACTGGATGCCCTTCTGCCCTCTCCTCTCTTTGGATGCCATTCTGTTCTCTCTCTCTGGATGTCCCTCTGTACCCTTCTCTCTCTTGATTCCCTTCTGTTTTCTCCTCTATCCGGAAACCCTTCTGTCCTCTCCTCTCTCCGGATGACCTTCTGTCTTCTGCTCTCTCTGGATGCCCTTTTGTTCTATGCTCTCTCTGGATGCCCTTCTGTCCTCTCTTCGCTCTGGATGTTTTTCTGTCTTCTCCTCTCAATGGATGTTCTTCTGTTCTCTCCTCTCTCTGGATGCCCTGCTGTCCTCTTCTCTGTCTGTATGCTATTCAGTTTTCTCCTTTCTCTGGATGCCCTTCTCTTCTCTCGTCTCTCTGTTTGCCCTTCTGTCGTCTCTTCGCTCTGGATGCTCTTCTGTATTATCCTCTCTCTGAATGGCCTTTTGTCCTCCTCTCTCTGGTTGCCCTTTTGGCCTCTCCACTCTTTAGATGGCCTTCTGTTCTCTCCTATCACCGGATGCCCCTCTGTTCTCTCCTCTCTCAGAATGCCTTCTATCCTCTCCTCTCTCTGGATGTTCTTCTGTCTTCTCCTCTCCCTGGATGCCCTTCTGTTCTCTCCTCTCTCTAGATGCCCTCCTCCATTGTCCTCTCTCTGGATTCCCTTCTATCCTCTCCTCTCTCTGGATGCCCTTCTGTATCTCCTCTCTCTGGATGCTCTTCTGTTCTCTCATCTATCTTGGTTACCTTATGTACTCCCCTATCCCTGGATGCCCTTCTGTACTCTCCTCCCTCTGGATGCCCTTCTGTCTTCTCCCCTCTCTGGATGCCCTTCTGTTCTTTCCTCTCTCTGGATGCCCTTCTCTCTTGTCCTCTCTCTGGATGCCCTTATCTTCTCTAATCTCTCAGGATGCCCTTCTCTTTTTTCCTCTCAATGGATGCCCTTCTGTTTTCGCCTCTGTCTGGATGCCATTCTGTCTTGTCCTGTCTCTGGATGCCCTTCTGTCTTCAGATCTCCCTGGATGACATTCTGACCTCTCCTCTATCTGGATGCTTTTCTGTTCTCTCCTCTCTCCGTATGCCCTTCTTTTCTCCCCTTTCTCAGAATGTACTTCTGTCCTCTTTTCTCTCTGGATTCCCTTTTGTCTTCTCCTCTCTCTGGATACCCTTCTGTCCTCACCTCTTTCTGGATGCCCTTCTATTCTCTCCTCTCTCCTGATGCACTTCTGTTCTCTCCTTTACCTGGATGCCCATCTGTACCTTTCTGTCTCCGGATTCCTTTCTGTCTTCTCTTCTCTCCAGATGCCCTTCTGTCCTCTCCTCTCTCTGGATGCCCTTCTGTCTTCTCCTCTCTCTGGATGTCCTTCTGTTCTATCCACTCTCTGGATTCCCTTCTGTCCCCTCCTGGCTCTGAATGTTTTTCTGTCTTCTCTTCTCAGTGGATGTTCTTCTCTTCTCTCCTCTCTCTGGATGTCCTGTTCTCTTCTCTGTCTGGATGCTCTTCTCTTTTCCCCTCTCTCTGGATGCCCTTCTGTTCTCTTGCCTCTTTCGATGCCCATCTGTTTTCTCCTTTCTCTAGATGCCCTTCTGTATTCTCCTCTCTCTGGATGCCCTTTTGTTCTCTCCTCTTTCTGGATGCCCTTCTGTTCTCTCCTCTCTCTGGATGCCCTTCTGTCTTGTCCTCTCTCTGGATGCCCTTCTGTCTTCTCCTCTCTCTGGATGTCCTTCTGTTCTCTTTTCTCTGTGTATGATCTTCTGTTATCTCATCTCTCTGGATGCCCTTCTGTCTTGTCCTCTCCATGGATGACCTTCTGTCTTCTCCTCTCTCTGGATGTCCTTCTGTTCTCTTTTCTCTCTGTATGATCTTCTGTTCTCTCATCTCTCTGGATGCCCTTCAGTTCTCTCCTCTCACTGGATGCCCTTCTGTCTTCTCTCTATGGATACCCTTCTTTTCTCTGCTCTCTCTGGATGCCCTTCTGTCCTCTCCTCTCTCTGGATGTCCTTCTGTTCTCTCCTCTCACCAGATGCCCTTCTGTTTTCTCCTATCTCTGGATGCCTTCTATCCTCTCCTCTCTCTGGATGATCTTCTGTTTTCTCCTCTCTCTAGATTCCCTTCTTTCCCCTCATCTCTCTGTTTGCCCTTCTGTCCTCTGCTCTCTCTCTGGATGCACTTCTGTAATCTCATATCTCTGGATCCCCTTCTGTCGTTTCTTCTCTCTGGATGCCCTTCTGTCTTCTCCTCTCTCTGGATTCCCTTTTGTCCTCCTCTCTCTCTGGTTCCCTTTTGTCATCTCCACTCTTTAGATGGCCTTCCATTCTCTCCTCTCACTGGATGCCCCTCTGTTCTCTCCTCTCTCATGATGCCTTCTATCCTCTCCTCTCTCTGGATACCCTTCTGTATCTCCTCTCTCTGGATGCTCTTATGTTCTCTCATCTATCTTTATGCCCTTGTGTCCTCTCATCCCCCTGGATGCCCATTTGTTCTCTCCTATTTCTGGATGCCCTTCTGTCCTCTCCTCTCTCTGGATGCCCTTCTCTCTTGTCCTCTCTCTGGATATCCTTCTGTCCTCTCCTCTCTCTCGATGCCCTTCTCTCTTGTCCTCTCTCTGGATGCCCTTCTGTCATCTCCTCTCTCTCGATGCCCTGCTGTCCTCTTCTCTGTCTGGATGCTCTTCTTTTTTCTCCTCTCTCTGGATGCCCTTGTGTTCTCTCGACTCTCTCGATGCCCATCTGTCCTCTCATTTCGCTGGATGCCCTCCTGTATTCTCCTCTCTCTGGATGCCCTATTGTTCTCTCCTCTTTCTGGATGCCCATCTGCTCTCTCCCCTCTCTGGATGCCCTTCTGTCTTGTCCTCACTCTGTATGCCCTTCTGTCTTCTCCTCTCTCAGTATGATCTTCTGTTCTCGCATCTCTCTGGATGTCCTTCTGTTCTCTTTTCTCTCTGTATGATCTTCTGTTCTCTCATCTCCCTGCATGCCCTTCTGTTGTCTCCTCTCTCTGGATTCCCTTCTGTCTTCTCCTCTCTCTGGATGCCCTTTTGTCCTCCTCTCTCTCTAGATGCCCTTTTGTACTCTCCACTCTTTAGATGCCCTTATGTTCTCTCCTCTCTCTGGATGCCCTTCTGTTCTATCCTATCACCGGATTCCCTTCTGTCTTCTCCTCTCTCTGAATGCCCTTCTGTCCTCTCCTCTCTCTGGATGCCCTTCTGTCCTCTCCTCTCTCTGGATGCCCTTCTGTCCTCTCCTCTCTCTGGATGTCCTTCTGTTCTCTCCTTTCACTGTATGCCCTTCTGTTCTCTCCTCTCTCTGGATGCCTAGTATCCTCTCCTCTGTCTGGATGCCCTTCTGTTTTCTCCTCTCTCTAGATTCCCTTCTTTCCTCTCATCTCTCTGTTTGCCCTTCTGTCCTCTCCTCTCTCTCTGGATGCACTTCTGTAATCTCATATCTCTGGATCCCCTTCTGTCGTCTCTTCTCTCTGGATGCCCTTCTGTCTTCTCCTCTCTCTGGATGCATTTTTGTCCTCCTCTCTCTCCGGTTGTCCTTTTGTCCTCTCCACTCTTTAGATGGCCTTCTGTTCTCTCCTCTCACCAGACGCCCCTCTGTTCTCTCCTCTCTCGGGATGCCTTCTATCCTCTCCTCTCTCTGGATGCCCTTCTGTATCTCCTCTCTCTGAATGCTCTTCTGTTCTCTCATCTCTCTGGGTTCCCTTATGTACTCCCCTATCCCTGGATGCCCTTCTGTACTCTCCTCTCTCTGGATGCCCTTCTGTCTTCTCCCCTCTCTGGATGCCCTTCTGTTCTCTCCTCTCTCTGGATGACCTTCTCTCTTGTCCTCTCTCTGGATGTCCTTTTGTCATCTCCTCTCTCTGGATGCCCTTCTCTTCTCTAATTTCTCCAGATGCCCTTCTGTTTTCTCCTCTGTCTGGATGCCCTTCTGTCTTGTCCTGTCTCTGGATGCCCTTCTGTCTTCAACTCTCTCTGGATGCCATTCTGACCTCTCCTCTATGTGGATGCTCTTCTGTTCTCTCCTCTCTCAATATGCCCTGCTGTTCTCCCCTTTCTCAAAATGCCCTTCTGTCCTTTTTTCTCTCTGGATTCCCTTTTGACTTCTCCTCTCTCTGGATACCCTTCTGTCCTCACATCACTCTGGATGCCCTTCTGTTCTCTACCCTCTCTGGATACCCTTCTGTTCTCTTCTCTCGCTGGATGCCCTTCTGTTCTCTCCTCTCACTGAATCCCTTCTGTTCTCTCCTATCCCTGGATGCCTTCTATCCTCTCCTCTCTGTGGATGCCCTTCTTTTCTCTCCTCTCTCTGGATGCCCTTCTGTCCTCTCCTCGCTCTGTATGTTTTTCTGTCTTCTCCTCTCAATGAATGTTCTTCTCTTCTCTCCTATCTCTGGATGCCCAGCTGTCCTCTAATCTGTCTGGATGCTCTCCTGTTTTCTCTTCTCTCTGGATGCCCTTCTGTTCTCTCGTCTCTCTCGATGCCCATCTGTCCTTTCCTTTCTCTGGATGCCCTTCTGTATAATCCTTTCTCTGGATGCCCTATTGTTCTCTTCTCTTTCTGGATGGCCTTCTGTTCTCTCCCCTCTCGGGATGCCCTTTTGTCTTGTCCTCTCTCTGGATGCCCGTCTGTCTTCTCCTCTCTCTAGATGTCCTTCTGTTCTCTCATCTCTCTGGAGGTTCTTCTGTTCTCCTTTCTCTCTATATGATCTTCTGTTCTCTCATCCTCCTGCATGCTCTTCTGTTGTCTCGTCTCTCTGGATGCCTTTCTGTCTTCTCTCTCTGGATGCCCATTTGTCCTCCTCTCTCTCTAGATGCCCTTTTGTACTCTCCACTCTTTAGATGCCCTTCTGTTCTCTCCTCTCTCTGGATGCCCTGCTGTTCTCTAGTCTCTCTCGATGCCCATCTGTCCTCTCCTTTCTCTGGATGCCCTTCTGTATTCTCCTTTCTCTGGATGCCCTTTTGTTCTCTCCTCCTTCTGGATGCCCTTCTGTTATCTCCCCTCACTGGATGCCCTTCTGTTTCGTCCTCTCTCTGGATGCCCTCTGTCTTCTCCTCTCTCTGGATGTCCTTCTGTTCTCTTTTCTATCTGTATGATCTTCTGTTCTGTCATCGCCCTTGATGCGCTTCTGCTGTCTCCTCTCTCAGGATGCTCTTCTGTCGTCTCCCCTCTCTGGATGCCCATTTGTCCTCCTCTCTCTCTAGATGCCCTTTTGTACACTCCACTCTTTAGATGCTCTCACTCTGTCCTCTCCTCTCTCTGGATACCCTTCGGTCCTCTCCTCTCTCTGGATGTCCTTCTGTTTTCTCCTCTCACCGGATGCCCTTCTGTTCTCTCCTCTCTCTGGATGCCTTCTATCCTCTCCTCTCTCTGGATGCCCTTCTGTATTCTCCTCTCTCTAGATTTTCTTCTTTCCTCTCATGTCTCTTTTTGCACTTCTGTCCTCTCCTCTTTCTGGATGCACTTCTGTAATCTCATATCTCTGGATCCCCTTCTGTCATCTTATCTCTGGATGCCCTTCTGTCTTCTCCTCTCTCTGGATGTCCTTTTGTCCTCCTCTCTCTGTTGTTGCCCTTTTGTCCTCTCCACTCTTTCGATGGCCTGCTGTTCTCTCCTCTCACCGGATGCTCCTCTGTTCTCTCCTCTCTCGGGATGCCTTCTATCCTCTCCTCTCTCTGGATGCCCTTTGTATCTCCTCTCTCTGGATGCTCTTCTGTTCTCTCATCTCTCTGGGTTCCCTTATGTACTCCCCTATCCCTGGATGCCCTTCTGTCATTTCCTCTCTCTGGATGCCCTTCTCTTCTCTATTCTCTCCAGATGCCCTCCCGTTTTATCCTCTCTCTGGATGCCCTTCAGTTCTCTCTCTGTATGGATGCCTTTCTGTCTTGTCCTGTCTCTGGATTCCATTCTGTCTTCAGCTCACTCCGGATGCCGTTCTGTCCTCTCCTCTATCTGGATGCTCTTCTGTTCTCTCCTCTCTCTGTATGCCCTTCTCTTCTCTCCTTTCTCAGAATGCCCTTCAGTCCTCTTTTCTCTCTGGATTTGCTTTTGAATTCTCCTCCCTCTGGATACCCTTCTGTCCTCACCTCCCTGAATTCCCTTCTGTTCTCTCACCTCTCTGGATGCCCTTCTGTTCACTCCTCTCTCTGGATGCCCTTCTGTATCCTACTCTTTCTGGATGCCCTTCTGTCTTCTCTTCTCTCCAGATGCCCTTCTGTCCTCAGCTCGCTCTGGATGCCCTTCTGTACCCTTCTCTCTCTTGATTCCCTTCTGTGTTCTCTTCTCTATGGATGCCCTTCTATCCTCTCCTCTCTGGATGCCCTTCTGTCTTCTCCTCTCTCTGGATGCCATTCTGTTCTATCCTCTCTCTGGATGCCCTTCTGTCATCTCCTCACTCTGTATGTTTTTCTGTCTTCTCCTCTCAATAGATGTTCTTCTCTTCTCTCCTCTCTCGGATGCCCTGCTGTCCTCTTCTTTGTCTGTATGCTCTTCTGTTTTCTTCTCTCTCTGGATGCCTTTCTGTTCTCTTGTCTCTCTTGATGCCCATCTGTCCTCTCCTTTCTCTGGATGCCCTTTTGTATTCTAGTCTATCTGGATGCCCTATTGTTCTTTCCTCTTTCCTGATGCCCTTGTGTTCTCTCCCCTCTCTGGATGCCCTTCTGTCTTGTCCTCTCTCTAGATGCCCTTCTGTCTTCTCCTTTCTCTGGATGTCCTTCTGTTTGTTCCTCTCTCTGGAAGCTCTTCTGTTTTCTCCTCCATCTGGATGCCCTTCTGTTCTTTCCTCCCTTTGGATGCCCTTCTGTCCACTCCTCTCTCTGGATGCCCTTCTGTTCTCTTATCTCTCTGGATCCTCTTCTGTTCTCTCATCTCTCTGGATGCCCTTCAGTTCTCTCCTCTCTCTAGATTCCCTTCTTACCTCTCATCTCTCTCTACCCCCTTCTGTTCTCTTATCTCTCTGAATTCTCTTTTGTTCTCTCATCTCTCTGGATGTCCTTCTGTTCTCTTCTCTTCTCTCTATGGATGCTCTTCAGTTCTCTCATCTCTCTGGATGCCCTTGTGTCCTCTCTTCACTCTGGAAGCCCTTCTGTCCTCTCTTCTCTCTGGATTCACTTCTGTCTTCTCCTCTCTCAGGATGCCCTTCTGTTCTCTCCTCTCTCTAAATTCTCTTCTGTCCTCTCATGTCTCTGGATGCCCTTCTGTTCTCTTCTCTCTGGATGCCCTTCTGTTATCTCCTCTCTACAGATACCCTTCTGTCTTCTTCTCTCTCTGGATGCCCTTCTGTTTTCACCTCTATATGGATGCCTTTCTGTTTTCTCCTCTCTCTACATCCCCTTCTGTCCTCTCATATCTTTGTATGCCCTTCTGTTCTCTTCTCTCTATGGATGCTATTCAGTTCTCTCATCTCTCTTGATGCCGTTGTGTCTTCTACTCTCTCTGGATGCCCTGCTGACTTCTTCTCTCTCCGGATGCCCTTCTGTTCTCTCCTCTATCTGGAAGCCCTTCTGTTCTCCTCTCTGTGGATGCCCTTCTGTCCTCTCCTCTCTGGATACCCTTGTGTCTTCTCTTCTCTCTGGATGCCCTTCTGTTCACTCCTCTCTCTAGATTCCCTTTTTTCCTCTCATCTATCTGGATGCCCTTTTGCACTCTTCTCTCTATAGATGCTCTTCTGTTCTCTCATCTCTCTGGATGCCCTTCTGTCCTTTCCTCTCTACGGATGCCCTTTTGTGTCCTCCTCTCTCCGGATGCCCTTCTGTTCTATCCTCTCTCTGGATGTTTTTCTGTCTTCTCTCTCTGTATGCCGTTCTGTTGTCTCCTCTCTCTAGATGCTCTTCTGTTCTCTTTTCTCTCTGGATACCCTTCTGTCTTCTTCTCTCTCTCGATGCCCTTCTGCCTTCTTCTCTCTGTGGATGCCCTTCTGTTCTCTCCTCTGTCTGGTTAACCATCCTTATTCTCCTCTCTCTGGATGCGCTACTCTTCTCTCCTCTCTCTGGACGTTTTGCTGTTCTCTCCAGTCTCATGATTCCCTTCTGTCCTCCCTTTATCTGTATGCCCTTCTGTAATCTCCTCTCTGGATGACATTCTGTTGTCTCCTCTTTCTGGATTCCCTTCTCTTCTCTCCTCTATACGGATGGACTTACGTCTTCTCCTTTCTCTGGAGGCCCTTCTGTTGTCTCCTCTGTCCAGATGCGCTTCTGTCTTCTACTCACTCTTTATGGCCTTCTGTGTTTTCCTCTCTCTGGATGACCTTCTCTTGACTCTTCTTTCTGGATGTCCTTCTATTCTCAACTCTATCTGGATGCTTTTCTGTCTTCTCCTCTCTGTGTATGCCCTTCTGTCATCACCTCTCTCAACATGCCCTTCTGTTCTCTCTTCTCTCTAAATTCTCTTCTGTCATCCCATCTCTCTGGATGCCCTTCTGTTCACTTCTCTCTCTGGATGCCCTTCTGTTCTTTCCTCTCTCTGGATTCCCTTTTGATCTTCCCTGTCTCAGGATGTTTTTCTGTCTTCTCCTCTCAATGGATGTTCTTCTGTTTTCTCCTCTCTCTGGATGTCCTGCTGTCCTTTTCTAATTTTGGATGCTCGTATGTTTTCTCATCCCTCTGGATGGCCTTCTGTTTTCTCGCCTTTCTCAGCATGCCCTTCTGTTCTCTCCTCTCTCTAAATTCTCTTTTGTCATCTCATTTCTCTGGATGCCCTTCTTTTCTCTTCTCTCTCTGGATGCCCTTCTGTTCTCTCTTCTCTCTGGATGCCCTTCAGTCTTCTCCTCTCTCTGTATATCCTTCTGTTCTCTTTTCTCTCTGCATGATCTTCTGTTCTCTCATTTCTCTGGATGCCCTTCTGTTGTCTCCTCTCTCTGGATGCCCTTCTGTCTTCTCCTCTCTCTGGATGCCCTTTGTCCTCCTCTTTCTCTAGATGACCTTTTGTCCTCTCCACTGTTTAGATGCCCTTCTGTTCTCACCTCTCTCTAGATGCCCTTCTGTCCTTTCCTCTCTCTGGTTGCCCTTCTGTCCTCTCCTCTCTCTGGATGTCCTACTTTCCTTTTCTCTCCTGGATGTCCTTCTGTTCTGTCCTCTCACCGGATGCCTTTCTGTTCCATTCTCTCTCTGGATGCCTTCTATCATCTCCTCTCTCTGGATACCCTTCTGTATTCTCCTCTCTCTTGATTCCCTTCTTTCCTCTCATCTCTCTGTTTGCACATCTGTCCTCTCCTCCCTCTGTATGCACTTCTGTAATCTCATATTTCTGGATCCCCTTCTGTCATCTCTTATCTCTGGATGCCCTTCTGTCTTCTCCTCTCTCTGGATGCCCTTTTTTTTTCTGCTCTATCTCTGGTTGCCCTTTTGTCCTCCTAACTCTTTAGATGGACTTCTGTTCTCTCCACTCACCGGATGCCACTCTGTTCTCTCATCTCTCGGGATGCCTTCTATCCTCTCCTCTCTCTTGATGCCCTTCTGTATCTCCTCTCTCTGGATGCTCTTCTGTTCTCTCATCTCTATGGGTGCCTTTATGTACTCCCCTATCCCTGGATGCCCTTCTGTTCTCTCCTCTCTCTGGATGCCCTTCTGTTTTCTCCCCTCTCTGGATACCCTTCTTTTCTCTCCTCTCTCTGGATGCCCTTCTCTCTTGTCCTCTCTTTGGATGCTCTTCTGTCATCTCCTCTCTCTGGATGCCCTTCTTTTCTCTAATCTCTCCGGATGCCCTTCTGTTTTCTCCTCTCTCTGGATGCCCTTCTGTCTTGTCCTGTCTCTGGATGCCCTTCTGTCTTCAGCTCTCTCTGGATGCCATTCTGTCCTCTCCTCTATCTTGATGTTCTTCTCTTCTCTCCTCTCTCCATATGCCCTTCTGTTCTCCCCTTTCGCAGAATGCCCTTCTGTCCTCTTTTCTCTCTTGATTCCCTTTTGTCTTCTCCTCTCTCTGGATAACCTTCTGTCCTCACCTTTCTCTGGATGCCCTTCTGTCCTTTCCTCTCTCCGGATGCCCTTCTGTCTCCTCCTCTCTCTGGATGCCCTTCTGTTCTATCCTCTCTCTGGATGTTTTTCTGTCTTCTCTCTCTGTATGTCATTCTGTCATCTCCTCTCTTTATATGCTCTTCTGTTCTCTTTTGTCTCTGAATACCCTTCTGTCCTCTTCTCTCTCTCGATGCCCTTCTGCCTTCTCCTCTCTGTGGATGCCCTTTTGTTCTCGCCTCTGTCTCGATGACCATCTTTATTCTCCTCTCTCTGTATGTGCTACTTTTCTCTACTCTCTTGGGATGATTTCCTGTTCTCTCCAGTCTCAGAATGCCCTTCTGTCCTCCCTTTATATGTATACCCTTCTCTCTTCTCCTCTCAGGATGACCTTCTGTTATCTCTTCTTTCTGGATGCACTTCTCTTCTCTCCTTTATATGGATGCACTTAAGTCTTCTCCACTCTCTGGAGGCCCTTCTGTTTTTCCTATCTCTGGATGCCCTTTTGTCCTCTCCTTTCTCTGGATGTCATTCTGTCTTCAACTCTCTCCAGATGCCCTTCTGTCCTCTCCTCTATCTATATGGCCTTCTGTCTACTCCTCTCTCTGGATGACTTTCTATTGACTCTTCTTTCTGGATGCCCTTCTGTTCTCTCCTCTATCTGGATGCTTTTCTGTCTTCTCCTCTCTCTGGATGCCCTTCTGTCTTCGCCTCTCTCAGCATGTCCTTCTGTTCTCTCTCTCTAAATTCTCTTTTGTCATCTCATTTCTCTGGATGCCCTTCTGTTCTCTTCTCTCTCTGGATGCCCTTCTGTTCTCTCCTCTCTCCGGATGCCCTTCTGTCCTCTCCTCTCTCCGGATGCCTTTCTGTTTCTACTCTCTGTGGATGCCCTTCTGTTCTCTCCTCAGTCTGGATGACTTTCTCTTTTTTTTTTATTCTCTTCCCTCTGTATGTGCTACTCCTCTCCTCTGTCTGGATGATTTTTTGTTCTCTCCAGTCTCAGCATGCCCTTCTGTTCTCTCCTCTCTCTGGATGCTCTTGTATACCCTTCTCTTTCTGGATGCCCTTCTATCTTCTCCTCTCTCTGGATGCCCTTCTGTCCTCAGCTCGCTCTGGATGCCCTTCTTTTCTCTCCTCACTCTGGATGCCCTTCTGTTCTCTCCTCTCTCTATATGCCCTTCTGTACGCTTCTCTCTCTTCATTCCCTTCTGTCTTCTCCTATCTCTGGATGTTCTTCTGTTCTATCCTCTCTCTGGATGCCCTTCTGTCATCTCCTCTCTCTCGATGCCCTTCTCTTCTCTAATCTCTCCGAATGCCCTTCTGTTTTCTCCTCTCTCTGGATGCCCTTCTGTTTTCTCCTCTCTGGATGCCCTTTTGTCTTGTCCTGTCTCTGGATGCCCTTCTGTCTTCAGCTCTCTCTGGATGCCATTCTGTCCTCTCCTCTATCTGGATGCTCTTCTGTTCTTTCCTCTCTCCTTATGCCCTTCTGTTCTCCCCATTCTCAGAATACCTTTCTGTCCCCTTTTTTCTCTGGATTGACTTTTGTATTCTCCTCTCTCTGGATACCCTTCGGTCCTAACCTCTCTCTGGATGCCCTTCTGTTCTCTTACCTTTCTGGATGCTCTTCTGTTCTCAACTCTCACTGGAGGCCTTTCTGTTCTCTCCTCTCTCTGGATGCCTTCTATCCTCTCCTCTCTCTGGATGACCTTGTTTTCTCCACTCTCTAGATTCCCTTCATTCCTCTTATCTCTGCCCATCTGTCCTCTCGTCTCTCTGGATGCACTTTTGTAATCTCATATCTCTGGATCCCTTTCTGTCGTCTCTTCTCTCTGGATGCCCTTCTGACTTCTCCTCTCTCTGTATGCCCTTTTGTCCTCATCTCTCTCTGGTTGCACTTTTGTCCTCTCCACTCTTTGATGGCCTTCTGTTCTCTCCTTTCACCGGATGTTCCTCTGTTCTCTCCTCTCTCGGGATGTCTTCTATCCTCTCCTCTCTCTGGATGCCCTTCTGTATCTCCTCTCCCAGGATGCCCTTCTCATTTCTAATCTCTCCGGATGACCTTCTGTTTTCTCCTATCTCTGGATGCCCTTCTGTTTTCTCCTCTCGCTGGATGCACTTCTGTCCTGTCCTGTCTCTGGTTGCCCTTCTGTCTTCAGCTCTCTCTGGATGCCATTCTGTCCTCTCCTCTATCTGGATGCTCTTCTATTCCCTCCTCTCTATGCATGCCCTTCTCTTCTCCCCATTCTCAGAATGCCCTTCTGTCCTGTTTTCTCTCTGGATTCCCTTTTGCCTTCTCCTCTCACTGGATACCCTTCTGTCCTAACCTCTCTCTGGATGCCCTTGTGTTCTTTCACATCTCTGGATGCCCTTCTGTTCTCTCCTCTCTCTGGATGCCCTTCTGTATGCTTCTCTTTCTGGATGCCCTTCTGTCCTCAGCTCACTCTGGATGCCCTTCTGTTCTCTCCTCTCTCTGGATGCCCTTCTGTATACTTCTCTTTCTGGATGCCCTTCTGTCCTCAGCTCACTCTGGATGCTCTTCTGTTCTCTCCTCTCTATGGATGCCCTTGTGTCCTCTACTCTCTCTGGATGCCCTTGTGTCCTCTCCTCTCTCTGGATGCCCTTCTGTCTTCTCCTTGCTCTGTATGTTTTTATGTCTTCTCCTCTCAATGGATGTTCTTCTGTTCTCTCCTCTCTCTGGATGCCCTGCTGTCCTCTTCTCTGTCTGGATGCTCTTCTGTTTTCTCCTCTCTCTGGATGCCCTTCTGTTCTCTCGTCTCTCTCGATGCCCATCTGTCCTCTCCTCTTTCTGGATGCACTTCTGTATTCTCCACTCTCTGGATACCCTTTTGTTCTCTTCTCTTTCTTGATGCACTTCTGTTCTCTCACCTCTCTGGATGGCCTTCTGTCTTGTCCTCTCTCTGGATGCCCTTCTGTTTTCTCCTCTCTCTGGATGTCCTTCTGTTCTCTCATCTCTCTGGATGTCCTTCTGTTCTCTTTTCTCACTGTATGATCTTCTATTCTCTCATCTCCCTGGATGCCCTTCTGTTGTCTCCTCTCTCTGGATGCCCTTCTGTATTCTCCTCTCTCTGGATGCCCTTTTGTCCTCCTTTCTATCTAGATGCCCTTTTGTACTCTCTACTCTTTAGATGCCCTTCTGTTCTCTCCTCTCTCGATATGCCCTTATGTCCTTTCCTCTCTCTGGAAGCTCTTCTGTTCTCTTCTCTCACCGGATGCCCTCCTATCTTCTCCCCACACTGGATGCCCTTCTGTCATCTCCTCAAACTGGATGCCCTTCTGTCATCTCCTCTCTCTGGATGCCCTGCTCTTCCCTAATCTCTCCGGATGCCCTTCTGTATTCTCCTCTCCCTGGATGCCCTTCTGTTTTCTACTCTGTCTGGATGCTTTTGTCTTGTCCTGTCTCTGGATGCCCTTCTGTCTTCAGATCTCTCTGGATGCCTTTCTGTCCTCTTCTCTATCTGGATGCTCTTCTGTTCTCTCCTCTCTCTGTATGCCCTTCTGTTCTCCCCATTCTCAGAATGCCCTTCTGTGCTCTTTTCTCTCTGGATTCACTTTGTCTTCTCCTCTCTGGATACCCTTCTGACCTCACGTCTCTCTGGGCGCTCTTCTGTTGTCTCTCCTCTCTGGATGCCCTTCTGTTCTCTCCTGTCTCTAAATGCACTTCTGTCTTCTCCTCTCTCAGGATGCCCTTCTGTTCACAGCTCGCTCTGGATACCCTTCTGTTCTCTCCTCACTCTGAATGCCCGACTGTTCTTTCCCTTCTCTGGATGCCCTTCTTTACCCTTCTCTCTCTTGATTCCCTTCTGTCTTCTTCTCTCTCCGGATGCCCTTCTGTCCTCTTCTCTCTCTGGATGCCCTTCTGCCTTCTCCTCTCTCTGGATGCCCTTCTGTCCTCTCCTCGCTCTGTATGTTTTTCTGTCTTCTCCTCTCAATGGATGTTCTTCTGTTCTCTCCTCTCTCTGGATGCCCTGCTGTCCTCTTCTGTCTGGATGCTCTTCTGTTTTCTCCTCTCTTTGGATGCCCTTTTATTCTCTTATCTCTCTCGATGCCCATCTGTCCTCTCTTTTCTGTGGATGCCCTTCTGTATTCTCCTCTCTCTGGATGCCCTATTGTTCTCTCCTATTTCTGGATGCCCTTCTGTTCACTCCCCTCTCTGGATGCCCTTCTGTCTTGTACTCTCTCTGGATGCCCTTCTGTATTCTCCTCTCTCTGGATGCCCTTCTGTCCTCTCCTCTTGCTGGATGCCCTTCTGTCCTCTCCTCTCACTGGATGTCCTTCTGTACTCTCCTCTTGCTGGATGTCCTTCTGTTCTCTCCTCTCACTGGATGTCCTTCTGTACTCTCCTCTCGCTGGATGTCCTTCTGTTCTCTCCTCTCACTGGATGCCCTTCTGTTCTCTCCACTCTCTGGATGACTTCTATCCTCTCCTCTCTCAAAATGTCCTTCTGTTTTCTCCTCTCTCTAGATTCCCTTCTTTCCTCTCATCTCTTTCTTTTGACCTTCTTTCCTCTCCTCTCTCTGGATGCACCTCTGTAATCTCATATCTCTGGATCCCCTTCTGTCATCTCATCTCTGGATGCCCTTCTGTCTTCTCCTCTCTCTACCCTTTTTTCCTCATGTCTCTCTGGTTGCACTTTTATTTTCTCCACTCTTTTGATGGCCTTTTGTTCTCTCGTCTCACCGGATGCCCCTCTGTTCTCTGCTCTCTCGGGATGCCTTCTATCATTTCCTCTCTCTGGATGCCCTTCTGTTTCTCCTCTCTCTGGATGCTCTTCTGTTCTCTCATCTCTCTGGGTTCCCTTATGTACTCCCCTATCCCTGGATGCCCTTCTGTTTTCTCCTCTCTCTGGATGCCCTTCTGTCTTGTCATGTCTCTGGATGCCCTTCTGTCTTCAGCTCTATCTGGATGCCATTCTGTCCTCTCCTCTATCTGGATGCTCTTCTGTTCTCTCCTCTCTCTGGATGCCCTTCTGTTCTTCCCATTCTCAGAATACCCTTCTGTCCTCTTTTCTCTCTGGATTCCCTTCTGTCTTGTCCTCTCTCTCGATGCCCTTTTGTCCTAACCTCTCTCTGGATGTTCTTCTGTCCTCCCCTTTCACTGGAGACCCTTCTGTTCTCTCCTCTCTCTCTGGATGCCTTCTATTCTCTCCTCACTCTGGATTCCCTTCTGTTCTCTAAACTCTCTAGATTCCCTTCTTTCCTCTCATATCTGTTTGCCCACCTGTCCTCTCATCTCTCTGGATGCACTTCTCTAATCTCATATCTCTGGATCCCCTTCTGCCGTCTCTTCTCTCTGGATGCCCTTCTGTCTTCTCCTCTCTCTCGATGCCCTTTTGTCCTCATCTCTCTCTGGATGCCCTTCTGTTCTCTCACATCTCTGGGTGCCATTCTGTTCTCTCCTCTCTCTGGATACCCTTCTGTATACTTCTCTTTCTGGATGCCCTTCTGTCTTCTCCTCTCTCCGGATCCCCTTCTGTCCTCAGCTCGCTCTGGATACTCTTCTGTTCTCTCCTCACTCTGGATGCCCTTTTGTGCTCTCCTCTCTCTGGATGCCCTTCTGTACCTTTCTCTCTCT
This sequence comes from Arvicanthis niloticus, assembly GCF_011762505.2. Lineage (NCBI taxonomy): Eukaryota > Metazoa > Chordata > Mammalia > Rodentia > Muridae > Arvicanthis > Arvicanthis niloticus. Next base: position 55,739 of record NW_023046355.1, read on the forward strand.
TGACTCCTTTCTGTCTTCTCCTCTTTCCGTATGCCCTTCTGTCTTCTCTCTCTCGATGCCCTTCTGTTCTATCCTATCTCTGGATGCCCTTCTGCCTTCTCCTTTCTCTGGATGCCCTTCCGTTCTATCCTCTCTCTGGATGCCCTTCTGTCCTCTCCTCGATCTGTATGTTTTTCTTTCTTCTCCTCTCAATGGATGTTCTTCGGCTCTCTCCTCTCTCTGGATGCCCTGCTGTCCTCTTCTCTGTCTGGATGCTGTTCTGTTTTCTCCTCTCTCTGGATGCCCTTTTGATCTCTCCTCTTTCTGTATGCTCTTCTGTTCTCTTCTCTCTCTGGATGCCCTTCTGTATCCTTCTCTTTCTGGATGCCCTTCTGTCATCTCCTCTCTCTTGATGCCCTTCTCTTCTCTAATCTCTCCAGATGCAATTCTGTTTTCTCCTCTGTCTGGATGCCCTTCTGTCTTGTCCTATCTCTGGATGCCCTTCTGTCTTCAGCTCTCTCTCGATTCCATTCTGTCCTCTCCTCTATCTGGATGCTCTTGTGTTCTCTCCTCTCTCTGTATGCCCTTCTGTTCTCCTCATTCTCAGAATGCACTTCTGTCCTCTTTTCTCTCTGGATTCCCTTTTGTCATCTCTCTCTCTCTGGATATCCTTCTGTCCTCACATCTCTCTGGATGCCCTTCTGTTCTCTCCACTTTCTGGATGCCCTTCTGTTCTCTCCTCTCTCTGAATGCCCTTCTGTCTTCTACTCTCTCTGGATGCCCTTCTGTCCTCAGCTCGCTCTGGATGCCCTTTTGATCTCTCCACACTCTGGATGCCATTCTTTTCTCTAATCTCTCTGGATGCACTTCTATACTCTTCTCTCTCTTGATTCCCTTCTGTCTTCTCCTCTCTCCGGATGACCTTCTGTCCTCTCCTCTCTCTGGATGCCTTTTTGTCTTCTCCTCTCTCTGTATGCCTTTCTGTTCTATCCTCTCTCTGAATTCCCTTCTGTCCTCTCCTCAATCTCTGTTTTTATGTCTTCTCCTATCAATGGATGTTCTTCTGATCTCTCCTCTCTCTGGATGCCCTGCTGTCCTCTTCTCTGTTTGGATGCTCTTCTGTTTTTTCCTCTCTCTAGATGTCCTTCTGTTTTCCCATCTTTCTCGATGCCCGTCTGTAATCTTTTTTTCTGTGGATGCCCTTCTACTATTCTCCTATCTCTGGATGCCCTTTTGTTCTCTCCTCTTCTGGATATTCTTCTGTTCTCTCCCCTCTCTGGATGCCCTTCTGTCTTGTCCTCTCCCTGGATGCCCTTCTGTATCCTCTCTCTCTGGATGCTCTTCTTTTCTCTCATCTCTCTGGGTACCCTTATGTACTCCCCTATCCCTGGATGCCCTTCTGTTCTCTCCTCACTCTGGATGCCCTTCTGTCTTCTCCCCTATCTGGATGCCCTTCTGTTCTCTCTTTCATTGGATGCCCTTTTTTATTGTCTTCTCTCTGGATGCCATTCTCTCATCTCCTCTCTCTGGATGCCCTTCTCTTCTCTAATCTCTCCAGATGCCCTTCTGTTTTCTCCTCTGTCTCTAAGCCCTTCTGTTTTCTCCTCTGTCTGGATGCCCTTCTGTCTTGTCCTGTCTCTGCATTCCCTTCTGTCTTCAGCTCTCTCTGGATGCTCTTCTGTTCTCTCCTCTCTCCATATGCCGTTCTGTTCTCTCCTTTCTCAGAATCCCCTTCTGTCCTTTTTTCTCTCTGGATTCACTGTTGTTTTCTCCTTTCTCTGGATACCCTTCTGTCCTCACCTCTTTCTGGATGCCCTTCTGTTCTCTCCCCTCTATGGATGACCTTCTGTTCTCTCCTCTCTCTGGATGCCCTTCTGTACTCTTCTCTCTCTTGTTTCCCTTCTGTCTTCTCCTCTCTCTGGATGCCCTTCTGTCCTCTCCTCTCTCTGGATGCCCTTCTGTTCTCTCCTCACTCTGGATGCCCTTCTGTTCTCTCCTTTCTCTTGATGCCCTTCTGTACCCTTCTCTCTCTTGTTTCCCTTCTGTCTTCTCCTCTCTCTGGATACCCTTC
>NW_023046356.1:0-57955 GCF_011762505.2 Arvicanthis niloticus
TCTCAAAAATCTAATAGTAATCGCAATAACAACAGCTGATAATAATGTGGAGTGATTGAAGAAGAGACCCAGGAAAGACCTCTGCTTTGCACACATACACACAAAGACAAATACACACACAGTCTTTATGAAAAGCTACATATGGTGGTACACGCCTATCAATGCCAGACTCTGGAAGCAGAGGGCAGGAGGATCTCAAATTTGAAACCCATCTGGGCTACACAGTGAGAGCCTATTTCAAACAAAGCTTTTTGTTATTTTGAGACCAGACCTCACAAAGCCCAGGATGGCAGTGACCTCGACTTGGGGATGATCTGTATCTTTATCCTGCTTCCGGCTCGCCCCCTCAGAGCTGGGATGCTGCACACACCATTTTGTTTGGTTGTTAGGTTTTGGGTTTTCTTTTTCTTTTCTTTCTTTTTGTTTTCGAGACAGAAGGTCAACTCACTCTGTAGACCAGGCTGGCCTCAAACTCACAAAATCCACCTGCCTCTGCCTCCCAAGTGCTGGGATTAAAGGCGTGCGCCACCACTGCCGGCTGGTTTTATTTATTTATTTTTTTTCCAAGAGTTTCTCACAGGGCGGTGGTGGTGCAGCCTTTAATCCCAGCACTTGGGAGGCAGAGGCAGGCAGATTTCTGAGTTCGAGACCAGCCTGGTCTACAGAGTGAGTTCCAGGACAGCCAGAGCTACATGGAGAAACCCTGTCTCGAAAAACAAACAAACAAAACAAACAAGAGTTTCTCTGTGTAACCCTGGCTGTCCTGGAATTCAGTCTGTAGACCAGGCTGGCCGAACTTAAGAGATCCAGCTGCCTCTGCCTCCTGAGCATTGGGACTACAATGTGCCACCATGGCCAGCTTCCACCATATAATTCTGTGTGTGTACCTAGACATGCATACACATGTAGAGGACAGATGTAGACACTGAAAATTTTCTTCACTCATTTGCTATCTCCTGTTTTTTGTTTGTTTGATTTTTGTTGTTGTTGTTTCTCTTTTTAAGAAAATCTTTAGGGCTGGAGAGATGGCTCAGTGGTAAGAACACTGACTGCTTTTCCAGAGGTCCTGAGTTCAACTCCCACCTCATGGTGGCTCACAACCATCTGTAATGGGATCGGATGCCCTCTTCTGGTTTTTGTTTTTTTTTTTTTTTTTTTTTTTTGGTTTGTCGAGACAGGGTTTCTCTGTGTAGTCCTGGCTGTCCTGAAACTCACTCTGTAGACCAGGCTGGCCTTGAACTCAGAAATCTGCCTGCCTCTGCCTCCCAAGTGCTGGGATTAAAGGCGTGCGCCACCACTGCCCTGCGCCCTCTTCTGGTGTGTCTGAAGACAGCAACAGTGTATTCATACATAAAATTAAATCTTAGGAAAAAAAAAAAAAGAAAATCTTCTGTGTGTTTGAGTCTGGGTGTGTAGCAGGTGTGGGGATCAGAGGACCACCTCAGGGGTCGTTCTTTGCCTTCCATCTTGTTTAAGGATAGGATCTTGCCTGCTGCTACATGACAGGCTGGCTGCCCTTGAGTTCACAGGGACTGCCTGTCTCTGCCCTATCTCACAGGAAGAGTGCTGATACATGTGCGCGCTACTGTGCTGGGCTATGTGTCTGCTCTGGGGATTGAATTCAGGTCCTCATGCTTGCCTAAGAGGTGACTTCTCCATTAATACCTCTTCAGCCCTCCAGCTCAGTAAAGTTTTTCTTTAAATTCACTTATACTATGGTATGTGTGCGTGTGTGTGTGTGTGTGTGTGTGTGTGTGTGTGCACGCGCAGGGGTCAGGCAGGTGGATGCTTATGCCATGACATACTTGTAGGTCAGAGGATGCAGGCGTGTTTCTGTCCTACAGTGTGGGTTCTGGGGATTGTACTTAGGTCATCATACCTGGTAGCAAGCACCCGTAACACCCTCAGCCATCTCGCCAGTCCTGTCTCTACCTCTACCTCATTTTTTTGAGACAGGGTCTTTCTCTGAACCTGGAATTGGTTATGCTTGTTGGCCAACAAGACACACACACACACACACACAAAGTTTAAAAAAAATTTTTTTTAAAGAACTTCTCTGTAGGCTGGGCAGTCGTGGCATGTGCCTTTAAAGTCAGCACTTGGGAGCAGAGGCAGGGAGACCTTTGAGTATGAGGCCAACCTGGGCTACAGAGTGAGTTCCAGGCCAGCCTGGGCTACAGAGCACTACACAGAAAATATTTGTCTTGAAAAACAAACAAGCAAACAAAAAACAACAACAAAAAAGACGTCCTGCACTTCTGTGTAATCCTTGTTTTTCGGGTTAATCATAGGGCTGGATGGGTTGGGGATGCAGCATTTCTCACCCTTGGGTCTGAGAGATTGTGGATATGAATGTGGCTGAGTTCCCATGGGGACAGGTTCCAAGACACTACTGATCACAGATGGCAATCTGTGGAGCTCTGGCCTGTGTGTGCGGTGACACTGCTTGCACGGAGCTCTGGCCCGTGTGTACGGTGACACTGCTTGCACGGAGCTCTGGCTGTGTGTGTGCAGCAACTTGCACAGACCCTCAGACCCTATTCCACTTTTTTCATCTCTTGCCGATGTGCGGATGGAGTCCAGGGCCCTGAGAATGCTGGTCAAGTGCTCTGCCTCTGAGCGCACCCCAGCGGTAGACAGCACACCACCAGTGGAACACTCACAACGCTTAAGGAAAGACGCACACATCCCTCCACTCTCTGGACTCAGCACAGTATTTTGCTTGTGGCAAGGCCAAGTTGCCACTGGACCTTTCTAAATCCTGAGGTGCAGGGGAAGGCTGCACTGCTAATTTACAAACAGCTGCATGTATGTTTCTGGTGGAGCCCTTGGCGCTGACAGCCGGGTGAGGTGAATAAATGGGCAGAAAAGCAGTATAGGTGATGTGGCCTAGCACGGTGGGCAGCCGGAGAGCCTGGCAGCTGCTCGTCTTACCTTCTGCTTGTCCAGGATCTTCATGGCGTAGTGGCTCCCGGTCTCCTTGTGCTTTACGAGCATCACTCGCCCGAAGGAGCCGGTGCCAAGGGTCTTGATTCTGTCAAACTGATCCAACTGGGCTGTGTTCTGTGGGCAAGAATGGGAGGGGTCAGGGCCACCTCCCAGCAGCCTTCTGAGCTGGGGAGTCCCCTGTGTCACCGGCAGAGGGGGGCCCTGGGGAGTGGGTGGAGATGACCCAGGGGACATTCTTTCAGGCAGGGTGGCAGGGGCCAGATCCGGCCCTGGCCTGGGGCCCAGGAGCTGCTGGCAGCTGCATGGAGAGTGGGGGCTGCCAGGTGCAAGGGTACAGTGGGTGGGGGCCCAGCAATGAAAAGTGGAGGCACCGTGAGCACGTTAGAAGGGACTGGGGCAGGGCTGGGCAGGGCACACAGTGACCGAGCTGGCGACTGTAGCCTGGGTACCGCTTACTCTGAGGTGCTCACCTGAGAAGGGGTCTCCCATTTTTTCAGGAAATCTTCCTTGGCTTTGGCTAGGAACTCTTTCACTGAGGGAGAGAGACACAAGTTAGGTGATGAGCCCTTGCTTCGAGGCACATCAAGTTTTCCACTCTGGTAGGAAGTGGGGTATGGTTCTTTCAAGCCAGAATCTGTTATTTTACCAATGCCTTTGGGAGATCCTAGAGGCAACTTGGGGCATTTTGATTGGGCTGGCCCAATATCCCACTAATTACAGAGGTAGGTATCAGATTCTTGTAACACCCAAAGAGGCACATGGGCACTTGGGAAGACAGGACCAAGAGGCACATAGGCCAGTCCACCCCGCTCCCCCAGCACTAAGAGACATTCCTTGGCCAGGGTTGTGCCAGCTGAGGTATTAATAGACTCTGATCTGGCTGCTCCTCTGTTGAGGCCAGGCCCTAGTGGAAGCCTACAGGGCTAGTGGAGCAGGTGCCCTTGGTGGGCTCAGCTGTCACCTTGGCCCCTGCTGGCTCTGGGCCTGCTTTTGCTGAGGGAGAATCCTCGCCCCTGAGCTGCTTCACTGGTTTTCTCCCTTCAGGCACGCTCGTCCCAGGGCTTGCAGCATTCTGAGGCCAGCATCTCACTTCCTAATGTAGAAGCTGTCCCTGGTGACTGGCTGAGGCACCCATTTCATTCTCTTTGATCTGTTTGACACCTTCTTTACATCTGTTTTAACCACTTAATAGCTCAGGAAAATGAGGCCTAAAGACTGAGAGGCAGCTGAGGGACAGGACTTCAGGGTGAGAACTCAGAATCTGTTGGGATGTTGGCAAACTGTATGTCTTTTGACAACTCATCTCTCTCTCTGGGCCTCAGTTTTCTATAGGAGCAAATGGGGATAAACCATGAGGACTTTGTAGGGTGCTGGTGGGGAGACAGTCCTGATTTCACCCTTGTAAAAGAGCTGGAACAGTGGTCTTGGTACCAGGTTTATGGTATAGAAATGCCAGTCATTCTATCTAACGGTTAATCTTAGTTGGCAAATTAACTATATCTGGAATCTGCTAAAACCCCAGCAGTTGGGCACACTGGTGAAGGGTTTTCTTAATTGGATCATTTGAGGTGGGAAGACCAGCCCTAAACCTGGGCCACACCTCCTGGCAACAGCCCACATAAAAGGACATGGAGGAAGGCTACTTTGCCTTCTGCCCGCTTGCCCACACTTGTACTGGCCACTCATCTGTCCTGTTGCTGGTGCTAAAACCTACTTCTTCAGTATTCCAGTGCGGACTGAAGACCACCAGCTGTCCAGGAATCTTCTGGAACTCCAGCACTAGATTGGGACTGCTGACACATCCAGTCTTGGGACTGAACAACAACCCAAGCCACAGGCTATACAACACTCTAATGACCCCATATATAAGTACTCACTCCATCAGTTCTGCTCCTTTAGAGAAGTATGATCAAGAGTCTCTTGGGATTTTTTTTTTCTTTTGAGACAGGGTCTCTCTCTACATAGCCCTGGCTGTCCTGGAACTCACTCTTTAGTGATTCCAGATTAGCCTCAAACTCAGAGCTTTCTGTGCCTCTGCCATCTCTTGAGTGCTAGGATTGGAGGCTTGCACTACCACATCTGGTAGAAAATCAAGGTCCCTCCCTTGATTTTCTGAGACAGGATCTTACACTGTAGCCCAGTGTAACACGGGGCTCACTATACAGCCCCGGCTTCCCTTTACTCAGAGCAGTCCTCCCGACTCAGGTTCACTAGTATGGGGATGCATATGAGCTACTATACCTAGACATTTGGGGTCATAGCACAGGGGGGACAGTGCCAGGAGGAGCAGGATTGGAGTGGCATCACAGACTTAAAGTATCGAGATCTGAGGCAGGATCCTGCTATCAAGGCCAACCTAGAATATACAGTAAGAACCTGTATTGAAAGAGTAGGGGCTGGAGCTGAAGCTGAAGCTCAGTGGTAGAACACCTGCCAGTGTGCACAAGGCCTAGGCTCTATCCCTAGCGAGACAACACAAAGAATATACTGGGCTATAATCCTAGAATTAGGAGGCTAAGACAGAAGGATCTCAAGTACAAGGCCTCTCAAAAACAAAAACAAAAAAAAAAAAAAAAAAAAAAAAAAAAAAACAACAAACAAAAACAAAAAAAAAAAAAAAACCAACCAAACAAAAACAACAACAAAAAAAAAAACATGCAAAGGAGGTGGTGATGCAAGAACACGTGCCTAAAGCAAGAAGCCCACACTCACCTGCTGCCTGCCTCTCCCAGCAGAGTATGGCATGGGGGTTAGGTACCATGGGGCAAACTGGGGCCCACCAGTTCCCAGCCAGGATTCAGGGTGCTGACTGAGGCTTTAGTCCCCAGAAAGTGCAGCGCAGGTAACCCAGGAAACGGACAGCCAGATGGGCCCAGAGGAACAGCTGTAGCCACAGCTGGAAGGTGACATCGTCCTCACAATCACTACTTCCAGACCCCAGATCCATCCCAGGCGGCCCTGGGTTCTATCTGCAATCTCCTCTTTGCTGGAGTAACAAGTGCCTCTTGGTAAGGTCTGGGGGTTGGGGAAGGAGTTGGTTGCCACGGAAGCATTTAAAGGCACCTGCTCCAGGCTGGTCAAGGACTGCAGAGGCTCTCCGTGACAGTGGGAGGTAGGAAGATTCTCTAGAGGGTGTCCCTCTGGTTGGCCTGCTCTTCCAAGGATGCCCACGGCTCCCAGAATGTCTCCCCAGTGGAACAGTCTGCACACGGTCCATGTACCCAGAGTACTGCCCACAGACAGAGGTGAAGGAGTTAAGGCCCACGCAACAGGCACCCGCTCTCCAGAGGTTTAAGAAAGCCCCAGAGCTACTAATTAGCTGAAAGAACAGCTGGGAAGGAAGGCCAGGGTGGAGAACAGTAGTAAAAACCACTTTATCTTCTCCTTTGAATTTCCTCTCAACACAGAGCCCCCAAATCCTGTTCCCTTGAGAGACATGGGCATATCTGGTTCTGTCTTGCTCCTCTGCAGGGGCGGAGAGGGGAACGGTGTCCCGGGATGTCCTTGGCCTCTGTCAAACCTTGCCCTGTGCTTGGCTCTGTTCTCAGCCATGAAAGTCCAAACCGGAAATGAATGGCTAAAGTTGAGTGGGGGAGGGGAAGATAGCTTTAATCATCTTCCTTCTTTCCAGGCTCCCAAAAGCTAAAAGCTCTGCAGCAGCCTTCCTGGGGCTGCCCGGCACCTATGGACTCATGCTGCCAACAGGAAGAGGACAAGGAAGGTAGCCCAGCAGCTGCTAGCTGGTGGAGCCTGCTGCCCTGCCCACTTCTCTCATTTGAAGGGAAGGGTGCCATTGGCCTCCACTCTCTGGATTTGATATGCCGTGAAAACTCCAGACATCTCTAGGAAAGCCAGTGCCACAGCAAGACATGGAGATCACCTTGGATTCAGATACGGGGTCACAGCAGCTAGCAAGAGTGCACTGCACTATATCCCCAGTTTAAGGGGAACCCCACCAATACTAGGTCTCCTCTGTCTCCAGGCAGGGTTCAGGGTATCAAGCTCTACTGTACCCAGGTCTAAGGTGGACCTATCTTTATTCTGGGCTGAATCCCAAAGATGGTATGACTACTCCATGCCCCTGTCTGAGCTGGAGCCCCACTCCAGGTAGACCATCTGCTTTGGTCTGAAATGGACCATTCATCCCTGTTCTTCTTTCTCAGGTTCCCTAGCCCAGGATTTTAGGAGAGGGGTTTTTCAGGGATATTCAAGGGTCCACAGACTCCTTCTCTCCACCTGCTCCCCTAAACCCCATCACAGCCCCTCCCTGACTTAAGGGGCAGACAGTGTCTAGGAAGTTGCTATAACAACAGGGCTCAGCCTCACCATCGTTGGAGCTGGAAGCCATTACTCAGTCTTTCTCAGGGCACTAGCACTACGGTGGCTGGGAAGCCTCATAAGATCTGCTGCACCAGTTTGGCTGCCAATCCTTGGGGGGGACCCTGCCTGTAGAGGGAGCCAGGGAGTAGGGTGGGAACAGGAAGAGAAACTCAACCTGCAGACTAATGGGTGCAGGGGAGGGGCAGATAGAACCCTTCAAACTTCTGTTGGCCTGACTGGGGAAAAGGCAAAGCTGCCTGGGGAGACCCTCTTGGGCACCCATACAACTGCCGATGATAGCAAGGTTTTGACCCTTTTGAGCTTCTATAGGATGTTAGAAGGCAACAATTCTTTCCATGTAGAAATGTCCTGAGGATGTCTTCCCTCAGTGACTGGATCAGTTTGTTTGGAGACTTCTTCAGGGCTCCCTCTTACCATGCCTGCCACTCTCCCTGCGGGTCAACTCCCTGGGGTGTGGACTGGCTGAGCTCTGAGCTCCACTTGGCTGTTAGTCCTGGGAGCCTCCTGAGGTTTGACCTTCCCCTCTGTCCTCTAGGCTTCTCACCCTGGCCCCTGTCAACATATATGTCATTTAAAGGTGAGTCTTCCTTTACCTTATTCTATACCGTGCTGCTTCTAGACTCTTGCCCTCTTTCTTGGTCAAAGAGACAGCAAACCTAGCCCCACCTGGGCATTTCGATGGCAGTACAGTGGGCTGTAAGATGCCTGTTTGGTGCCTAGGAAGACTCAGGCAGCTTCCTGACCTCAGGGGGGCAGATGTGCGGCAGATGAGGTGCAGGTGCCCTCTGCAGGCTGGTGTGGCTACTGCCCTGTCTTGCTTAGAAGAGAGTACCCGGCTTTACCTCTTCCTCTAAAGAACAGCCTCTTTCTTACCTCTTCTAAGACAAGAGATGCTTCCTTTCTCACTCTGTTCCTCTCTAGGGGTAGAGGGATGTCTCCAAAGTCTGACTAGGTCTCAGGGGCAGAACACAAAGTTATTCTGAGGATGCTTTAACATCCAGTTATATACATACAGATGTTTCGTGGCACTAGGTAGGGGTTGAACCCAAGGCCTTGCATATGCTATGCAAGTCCCGTACCACTGAGCAGGGTCTCTATCTCTTATTTGCTTTTTATAGAGCGTCTCCTTAAATTGCCCAGACTATCTTAGAATTTAAGGTTCTTGTGGTTAAGGTGTCCAAGTAGCTGGGATGACAAGCCTGTGCCAGAGACTACAACAGGTTCTCAGTCTCAATCTCAATCTCAGGCAGGAATAGCTTAGGACCTATGAACAGAAATAAGCAAAGTGTTTATTTCTTTTAAGGCTGTGTGTCATTTGCAGCCCAGGTTGGCCTCAAACTCAGGTCCTTCTGCATCACAGTCTCTTGCTTGTTATGGGTTTGAGACGTTGGCCCTTTTATTTTTTAAAAAAATGTTTTACACATTTATTGTGTGTGTACACACATTCTTGTGTGTCAGAGGACAACTTGGAGGAGTCAGTCCTCTCCTCCCACCATGCAGGTCCCAGGGAGACAATTCAGACTGGCAAGCTTCGCGGCGAACATCTTTCCTGAAGGCCATCCTGTAGCACACGGATTCTGTATGTTGACACAAGGTCTTGCTGCTCCCCACGGCAGCCTTTCATTTTTGGGCTTCAGGGATCCTTTTGCCTCAGCCTCTTGGCCTGCTGGTAGTGTCAATATACACTATTATGCGGTTTGTTTTTTATCATTTTAAGAAAATATGACTGGGGTTTAACTCCTACCAATGCTTGAAGGATAGACATGGTGGTGAATGCCTTTTAATTCCAGCACTTGGGAAGCTGAGGCAGGCAGATTTCTGAGAGTTTGAGGCCAGCCTGGTCTACATTTCAAGTTCCAGGCCAGGTGGAGCTATACAGTGAGATCCTGTCTTTAAAACCAAACAAACCAAAGAATGTCTGAGTTAAGACATTCCAGGGTCCAGGAGATGTTCTGGTAGACAGCTCTGGACGTAAATTCTGCCTGTATGCTGTCATCTGTGTCAAACTCAGATGGCTCATTTGGACAAAAATCATCAAAGTAAGTCTGCCTATGAAGACCATTTAACAGAGCCCTCCTGGGTGCACGGAGGGCTGCTCGCTCCTGCTCACTCCCGAGCAGCTGGCCAACTCAGACTCGGATCTTTTCTTGGGAGCTTCCCTCCTCTGTGTGTGTATGCGTCTGATACGCTTAATGCTTTCTGAACTGTGCTCAGCTTTCAAAGGGGCCACTGCAGTATGCAGTCCACCGCACGTACCATCTACCTCCTGGTGGGCCTCACCTGCCAAGGGGGCTAGCCCTTCTCCTTCTGCCCTGGGGCCATTCAAGCCCAAGCCCAAGCCCTTTTTGGGCACTACCCACTGCTCCTCTGTCATCAAGCCCTCAACTACAAGCACTTGCCTCTCTGTCCCCCGCCCATCAGTGAAATGCCAGGCCTCTTAAGGCTGCTTCTCTGGGCTGAGCTGTGCTGGTTCAAAGTGGGGGGAGGAGGAGGGGCAGAAAGTTCTTGGGCTTCTTCAGTGGCATTCTGGGGATTCAGACACTCAGAAGGGCAGAGCTGACCAGAGCCTCCTATTTGGGTAACTGAGAGGGTTCTCAGCTGCAGTACGGCTTTAGCTTGGAATGACACCACTTTAAGGCGCAGAAGTATTGGGGACAGGGCCCAAGGCCCTTTCTGAAGTGATTTCAAATACAGAATCACTTTTTCCCTGGCTGGAAAAATTCAGCATATTTTGGGGTGGGGGAAGAGAATACGCCTCCCTTTGGGTGAGCTCTCGGTATGCACACACAATCCATCTATCTTAAGCAAACCAAATCACTAGCTGTCACCTACTGCTGGATGGCGTTACCACAATCCATGCAATTCTTCTTTCTGACCATCCCAATTCAAGTCAAACGAACCTTTGCTATTCATTTCATCCTCAGCTTTGAACCAGCCCTGGGGACTGGGTGAACGACAGAACCGCAGTTGTGAACCGACCATTTATTGAGGGGCCTTCCAAAGAACCCAGACCTCAGGGCAGGCCAGGAGGGTGCTCTGCTGCTTTACCTCACCCGCAACCCATGAAAAAGGACAGACGCAATGGCTCTGAGCAAGACCAGCTCGAACTTGGATGTGGAAGCGCAGAAGCAGCTCTCTATGTTCATAAACAGTCTGCCACCACAGCCAGGGCAAGACAATTGCACGGAGGAGGTGGAGTGACAGGATGAGAGGGGCAGAGGGACCCAGAAAGATCTTGTCCCCCATGCCAAGTGACACAGAAGGGAAAAACAATGCAGGAGGTAGCCCTGGGAAATATGCTCATGGGGTGGGGTGGGGGGGTTGGAGGTGGGGGCTGTGATGAAGTGAATCGGGCAGGGGTAGGAGAAAGATGGCGGGGCTGGAGGGGAGGGGTGTGGTCACCAAGTGGCCAAGGTCCCTGCAGCGTGGACCCCACAGCACTCCCGAGACTGGCAGGAGCCTGGATCAGGGTCAGGCATTGGGGCGCTGTGTGGGAAAGGTGAGTGACGAAGTGGGAGGGGGGATTAGAATCTGGGGAAAGGGACTAGGGGAAGAGGGGGTGGGGTGGTGACAGGGCCCCATCTGGGGCCCCGGCGGTCATACATGCAATGGTTGGCAGTGACAGCTGGGGGGGGGGCATGGCCTTTGCAGTGGGGGATGGTAGGCCATGGGCACGGGGCCCCAATTGGGGGCAAGGTACCTTTGCGGTGATCGGACCCCAACATGGACAGGGAGCGGGCAGGGGTGCAGGCAGACAAGATTGGGGGGGCATATGGGGGAGGGGCCATGCAGTGATGGGCATTGCGCGGGCAGGCCGCACGCAGCGAAGATCAGGGTGACGGCCGGGCACTCACCGCTCTCCTGCTCGCTGCCCTTCTTGGCGGCGGCGGCGTTGCCCATCGCGGCGGCGTCGCGGCCGGGGCCAGTCCCGGAGCTGCGACGCGGCGGGTGCTAAGGTGGCCGGCGGCCCCGGAGCGCGCTGGGCAGCGGAGGCGGCGGCCCCTGGGGCTGGCTGCGCTGGCTGCGGCGCCACGACCCCCGCCCAGCCCCTGCTTCCCGCGTCTCTCTGCGCCCGCCCGCGGGGGAGCCTCAGCCCAAGTCCTCTGTCCGTGACGCCCCCGCAGCCCACCGCCCATTGGTTCAGGCCTCTCTGACTGACAGCCCCACGCTGCTGTCCATTGGGCCCCCGGCACCCTCCCGCGCCATCATAGGCTGCTGGATGAGTGACGCGAGTTGCAGACTCTCGGCCACTCACGGGCTCGTGAAGCCTCAGTCGGGCGGGCGAACGCGCGTGATTGGTCGAGAAGCCCATAGGGCTTGGGGCTGGCCCTGCGAAGCCGTCGATTGGAGGAGACGCGCGGCCCTGGCGGGTGTCAGTCCCGGGGTGGGAAGGCGGGGCAGCGGCGCAGGCTGCGGCCCGGGCGGCGGGCGGGGCGGAGGCTGCGGCGGCAGTGGCTGGAGGGTGGCCCGGTGGCAGGCGCTGCGAGGTGCGGGAGGCGGCCCGGCGGACGCCCGTGCGCCACTGTACGCGCTGCAGTCTCCCGCCCCTGCCCAGTGCGGCAGCGGCCACGGGCCAGAGGAGGTTGACGCCACGGCGGGCTGGCGCAGCGGCTGTCCACCTGCCAGCGGGGGAGGGGCGGGCTGGCGCCCAGGGTCAAAGGTCGCCGGGCGCCGTTCGGCGTCACTCTTAAGGCCTGACACTGAGCAGCCGTGATCCAACCAGCTCGGGGTCCGCTTTGGTTTGCTCGTGACACAACCGGAGCTGCAAGGGATGCTGGACCTAGAACTGAGGGCGGGCTGGGCGGAGGCTCTGAGTCCACTCTTAGTTGAGGCTCAACCTTAGGCCCCTGAAAAGTAGTAACAACAGACGCCAGCCAAGTATATTACTTCTTGTACCTAGCACGTTGGGACTGTCATACTCCCATTTTGTGGAGGCACAGTCAGACGAGTTCCTTGCTCATAACTAATCTCCATTGCCTAGACATTGCCAGCATAACCTGCTCTCTGTGGGCAGGTGGAGAGCTATTCTCCATCCTTTAGGATGCTCATTTTTTAATTTTTATTTTTATGCAATGCTGGGGATTGAGCACGATTCTTACTCCCTGCTAAGTAAGCATTGTACCACTGAGCTAGAACCTCACTCATTCAAGTGCTTTTTTGTCAGAACGTGGTCAGTTTCCCACTGTGCCATTGACACCAGGGGCCTGAGCATTCTGCTGGAGGAATCTTCTGCACACTAGGTTGGTATTAGAATCCCCCCCTCACACACTGGGTGCTGGTACTCTTCCATCTTTCTGCTGCCTGGGACAACACAAACCATCTCCAGATGCTGCTATATGTACTCCTGGAAACAAAATTAATCCCCACCCTCGAATAGGAGCTCTGTAATAGATGGTGGCCAGGGTGGAAGGTGCTGAAGGGACAATGAGCTACCCCTCCCGGACTCCAAAGGACTCTGAGTTACATATAACCATAGACTCACTGCTCAACACCCAGCTTCTAAGCCAGCAATGATACGTACTCTGGCTACCAGGTCAGCTGCAGTCCCCTAGGGGAAAGAGAGTACGGTTCCTCTGGATTATGAGAGTTGGTTGAACAGACAAATGCTTCATCTCTGATTTGGGGAGTTTTGCCACAGCTAAGTGAAATTATCTAAATTGTGGCTGTGTGTCCTTGGGTCACAATGTTGCTCTATGCTTGAGGGTCAAGGTCAGAGTGAGAAAAATCACTGGCCATCATCTCTACTGAACAGCTGGCATAAAGCTTGGACAAAACAAAACCCAAAAAAGTAAAATAAAATTGGGCAAAGAAAAATAGGCTTTGACACTCAGGTTGTGGAGCAAACTGTATAACCAGGTGAGACTGAAATTAGGGGGCAAGCAAAGGGAGAAGGTCCCGCCACTGTAAGGACAAGAAATTACTCCTGACATGAAAGTAACAAAGCCATTCAGCCACAGGAGAGCAAAAAGAAACAGCATATTACAAAAAAATTTACAGGCACTAGGTGACTTGTGTACTGGCTGCTTTTTTGGAGACCAGTTCAATTCCCAGCTCCTACACGGAGATTCACAACCAATCCTAGGGACTCTAAGCCCTCTTCTGGTCTCTGCAGACACGGTGCTTACTTGGCACACAGCCAGCCATATAGGCAAAATATCCAAGATACATAAAATTAAAGAGTTTTAATCCAGGCAAGGTGGGACATGCCCTTAATCACAGCACATGGAAGGCAGAGGCAGGTAGATTTGAGTCGGAGGCCAGCCTGGTCTCAGATGAAGTTCCAGGATAGCTAGAGAAACCCTGTCTCAAAAAACTAAAACAACCAAAAACCTCCAGCAAACAAAACAAAAACTCAAAATACAACAAAACCACCATACCAATAACCCTAAAGAAAAACAGAAAAACAAAACAAAAAACCCACCAATATTAAACACACCCTTTTCCAGGTATGCTATTGTACACTTTCAATCCTAGCACTCAGGCAGAGGCAGAGGCAGAGGCAGAGGCAGAGGCAGAGGCAGAGGCAGAGGCAGAGGCAGAGGCATGCAGGCAGAGGCAGAGGCAGAGGCAGAGTAGGCAGAGCAGAGGCGAGGCAGAGGCAGAGCAGAGGCAGAGGCAGAGGCAGTCAGAGGCAGAGGCAGATGGCAGAGGCAGAGGCAGAGGCAGAGGCAGAGGCAGAGGCAGAGGCAGAGGGCAGAGGCAGAGGCAGAGGCAGAGGCAGAGGCAGAGGCAGAGGCAGAGGCAGAGGCAGAGGCAGAGGCAGAGGCAGGAGGCAGAGGCAGAGGCAGAGGCAGAGGGCAGAGGCAGAGAGGCAGAGGCAGAGGAGAGCAGAGGCAGAGGCAGAGGCAGAGGCAGAGGCAGAGGCAGAGGCAGAGGCAGAGGCAGAGGCAGAGGCAGAGGCAGAGGCAGAGGCAGAGGGGCAGAGGCAGAGAGAGCAGAGGCAGAGCAGAGGCAGAGGCAGAGGCAGAGGCAGAGGCAGAGGCAGAGCAGAGCAGAGGGCAGAGCAGAGGCAGAGGCAGAGGCGAGGCAAGGCAGAGGCAGAGGCAGAGGCAGGCAGAGGCAGAGGCAGAGGCAGAGGCAGAGGCAGAGGCAGAGGCAGAGGCAGAGAGGCAGAGCGAGGCAAGAGGCAGAGGCAGAGGCAGGGCAGAGGCAGAGGCAGAGGCAGAGGCAGAGGCCAGAGGCAGAGGCAGAGGCAGAGGCAGAGGCAGAGGCAGAGGCAGAGGCAGAGGCAGAGGCAGAGGCAGAGAGGCAGAGGCAGAGAGGCAGAGGCAGAGGCAGAGGCAGAGGCAGAGGGCAGAGGCAGAGGCAGAGGCAAGAGGCAGAGCAGAGGCAGAGGCAGAGGCAGAGGCAGAGGCAGCAGAGGCAGAGGCAGAGGCAGAGGCAGAGGCAGAGGCAGAGGCAGAGGCAGAGGCAGAGGCAGAGGCAGAGGCAGAGGCAGAGGCAGAGGCAGAGGCAGAGGCAAGGAGGCAAGGCAGAGGGCAGAGGCAGAGGCAGAGGCAGAGGCAGAGGCAGAGGCAGAGCAGAGGCAGAGGCAGAGGCAGAGGCATGAGGCAGAGGCAGAGGCAGAGGCAGAGGCAGAGGCAGAGGCAGAGGCAGAGGCAGAGGCAGAGGCAGAGGCAGAGGCAGAGGCAGAGGCAGAGGCAGAGGCAGAGGCAGGAGGCAGAGGCAGAGGCAGAGGCAGAGGCCGAGGCAGAGGCAGAGGCAGAGGCAGAGGCAGAGGCAGAGGCAGAGGCAGAGGCAGAGGCAGAGGCAGAGGCAGAGGCAGAGGCAGAGGCAGGGCAGAGGCAGAGGCAGAGGCAGAGGCAGAGGCAGAGGCAGAGCAGAGGCAGAGAGTCAGAGGCAGAGGCAGAGGCAGAGGCGAGGCAGAGGCAGAGCAAGAGGCAGAGGCAGAGGCAGAGGCAGAGGCAGAGGCAGAGGCAGAGGCAGAGGCAGAGGCAGAGGCAGAGGCAGAGTCAGAGCGAGGCAGAGGCAGATGTCCAGAGGCAGAGGCAGAGGCAGAGAGGCAGAGGCAGAGGCAGAGGGCAGAGGCAGAGGCAAGGAGGCAGAGGCAGAGGCAGAGGCAGGGCAGAGGCAAGGCAGAGGCAGAGGCAGAGGCAGAGGCAGAGGGCAGAGCAGAGGCAGAGGCAGAGGCAGAGGCAGAGGCAGAGGCAGAGGCAGAGGCAGAGGCAGAGGCAGAGGCAGAGCAGAGGCAGAGGCCTAGAGGCAGAAGAGGCAGAGGCAGAGGCAGAGGCAGAGGCAGAGGCAGAGGCAGAGGCAGAGGCAGAGGCAGAGGGCAGAGGCAGAGGCAGAGGCAGAGGCAGAGGCAGAGGCAGAGGCAGAGGCAGAGGCAGAGGCAGAGGGCGAGAGGCAGAGGCAGGCAGAGGCAGAGGCAGAGGCAGGCAGAGGCAGAGGCAGAGGCAGAGGCAGAGGCAGAGGCAGAGGCAGAGGCAGAGGCTAGAGCAGAGGCAGAGCAGAGGCAGAGGCAGAGGCAGAGGCAGAGGCAGAGGCAGAGGCAGAGGCAGAGGCAGAGGCAGAGGCAGAGGCAGAGGCAGAGGCAGAGGCAGAGGCAGAGGCAGAGGCAGAGGCAGAGGCAGAGGCAGAGGCAGATGCAGAGGCAGAGGCAGAGGCAGAGGCAGAGGCAGAGGCAGAGGCGAGGCAGAGGCAGAGGCAGAGGCAGAGGCAGAGGCAGAGGCAGAGGCAGAGGCAGAGGCAGAGGCAGAGGCAGAGGCAGGCAGAGGCAGAGAGGCAAGAGGGCAGAGGCAGAGGCAGGCAGAGGCAGAGGCAGAGGCAGAGGCAGGCAGAGGCAGAAGGCAGAGGCAGAGGCAGAGGCAGAGGCAGAGGCAGAGGCGGCAGAGGCAGAGGCGCAGAGGCAGAGCCAGGCAGAGGCAGAGGAGGCAGAGGCAGAGGAGGCAGAGGCAGAGGAGCAGAGGCAGAGGAGGCAGAGGCAGAGGAGGCAGAGGCAGAGGAGGCAGAGGCAGAGGAGGCAGAGGCAGAGGAGGCAGAGGCAGAGGAGGCAGAGAGGCAGAGGAGGCAGAGGCAGAGGAGGCAGAGGCAGAGGAGGCAGAGGCAGAGGAGGCAGAGGCAGAGGAGGCAGAGGCAGAGGAGGCAGAGGCAGAGGAGGCAGAGGCAGAGGAGGCAGAGGCAGAGGAGGCAGAGGCAGAGGAGGCAGAGGCAGAGGAGGCAGAGGAGGCCAGAGGCAGAGGAGGCAGAGGAGGCAGAGCAGAGGCAGAGGCAGAGGAGGCAGAGGCAGGTGGATCTCTCTGGTCTACATAGTAAATCCCAAGCCTGCTGTTTATGGGTGGATGGGGATGGGGTGCAGAAAAAAAAAAAGCAGAACAATCTAAATGAAGTGCTTTTATTCTTAAGCCAACCATAACTTTTAATATAAAACCTTTTAATATACACACTGCAATCACAATAGCATACATGTAGCAGCAAGGGGACCAAGGCTTAGGGTAGGGGTAGATGGAGCGGGAGTTTTTCAGGTCAGCCTGCCAAATACCTCCTTTATCCCAGAATATTTAGGTACCACATGAGAATGAACATGTGGTCAAAGCAAACCCTGATGACTCCATGGGGCCAGAATGCATGAAGCAGGACCTCCAATATACCTCCTACCCAGGGCAATCCTCTCAGAAAGCCAGGCTCAGTCAGGCGGTGAAAAGGTGGCTGTGACCAAAGTACCTACCATCCCTCACTAGCCTGGGGAGCTCACCTTTGGGGAGTTTTATAGTACTAGTTAGACTGAATGTCCTAGACACTCTGAAAGGACAGCCATTGTATTGGGTTGGCCTTCTAACCAGGACTCCTTCCTTGCCTGAGTCTCCAAGAACTCAAGTTGGAAGGAATAATAACCTCTGGCCAATGCTAGCCAGGCACTACCCAAGCAAGCCTCAAGGTAGGTGGTATTCAGAAAGCTTCTCATAGAAACTGATAATATAGAAGGAAAAATGACGCAAAGAATGAGAAACACAAGTACCTGCTTTTTAGAGGTCAGTAGATCATAAGTGAGATGATTCTTCTGGACCTGGATGGAAAAGATTGGGGCCCATTTTTTTTTTCCTTGGGGCTGACAGGTCTGGAGACAGCTGGTGGTCCCCAAATCCTTGAGATGACCAAGCATGACTGTCTGAGGGCTTGTAGGTCCCCTCCAGGTGTGCAAGGAGACTGCCATGGGTCCTACTGAGCCCTATCTGCCTCCCCTGTCAGATGCAATCCATGGAGTTTTCAGGAAGGAGGCCTGGGATGCAGCTAGGGAGGCCCAGGCTTTTGACGGGAGTGCAACTAAGGGGAAGGCCGAAGTCCACATTGGGGTCCTGGTTTTCTATGGCTTCCAGCCTGTCTGGATTGTTGTCCCAGTTGATATGGAATCGGGTCACCCGGGGGTTAGAGGCCAAGATGTTCCGCTGTAGCTATAGTAAGAAGAAGAATGTCAGCCCCCACCACCTAAGTGTTTATTATTCCCTCAGACCTCCACTTGGAGCATGAGAGCAGACTCAAGCGCCCTTGCTGCTCAGATGCAAAGCCCTAGAGATGCTTGTACATTCTGGGTAGAAATAGGGCCTTCTCATCCTGGTTTTGCTCATTTGTTCTTTTGGTTTGGGTTGTTCTGTTTTGAGAGGGTCTCAACTATGTAGCCGTAGCTAGCCTGGAACTATGTAGAAGGTGGGCTTGAACGCATGACATCTGCCTGCATCTCCCCAAGTGCTTTAACCCCCAGTACTGGGGTTAGAGGTATGGACTACCATGCCTGGCTTATTTGATTTAAAAAAAAAAAAAAAACTTGTATATGGGTGTTTGGCTATACATATTTCTATGTCCCATATGTGTGCCTTGTGCCTTTGGAGGCCAGAAGAGGGCATAGATTCCCTAAAACTGGAGTAAAAGTTATGTGCCACCATGTGGGTGCTAAGAATTAAACCTGGGTTCTCTGGAAGAGCAGCAAGTTCTTATCCACTGAGCCATCTCTCCAGTCCATTCGATTTTTTTTTTAATATCTTTATTTTATTGTATTAATGTTTTGCTATTGAGATGTCTGTCATGTATATGTCTGATCCCTGTGGAAGTCAGAAGAAGGCATAGATTCCCTTGGAATTGAAATTACAGGTGGCTGTGAAGCTACCATGTGGATGCTAGGAATCAAACCCAGGTCCTCTGCAAGAGCAGCCAGTGCTCCTAACCACTGAGCTATCTCTTCGGTGCTCCCCAACCCCTACACATCTGGAAACAGGGTCTTGCTATATAGCCTAGGCTGGTCTAGAACTCATTATGTAGATGAGGCTGGCCTCTAACTTATGATACTCCTGGCTCACCATTCTGAGGGCTGGAGTGCTGAGATCAGTGTGCTCCACTGCACCCAGCTCTAGTCCTCATTCTGTTAGGCATACCTCCAGAAAAAAAAAAAGACTTACTGTAGCTCTTACTGCATTCCTAGCTCTAGCTTAACACTGCAGTCAGTATGATCTATTAACCTTGACTGACCTTGGCTCCAAACCCCCCTCCATTGTAAGAGAACTGGCCTGTCTAAAGTAGAAAGTGCAGAGACAGGTCCCACCTGAGAGAAGTCTGGCTTTGGGGTGGGTTCTCCCGAAGCTCTGGGTTTGGGTACTCATTGTTGACATAGTAGCCAACACGGATGAACTCTTGTCCATGGTAGGTGCAGGTGATGAGAACCACAGTCACACCCACGGCGTCCGTCTCAGGAATGAGGGATGGGTTTGGGGCATCAGCCTAGGGAGACATATCCTGTGCTTTAGCACTGCCAATCAAGCCCAAATGTCATTAACACAAAGACTACCAATGAAGTGGGACTAGACAGACTGGTGATACAGATGACCATAAAGAAGAGATCATGAGTTTGATTTAGTAGCATGTTCACCCAGCATGCAGAGCCCTATCTTCCCTCCTCAGTCCCTCGTAATAATAACAATAAGAAACTCAAAACTGTTTAAACTTGATTAAGAGACAAAGGTGTTCAGGTGGAATATGGTGTACAAGGGGAATGACAATGAGATGAAGCTAGTCAGGTGGCCTGCTGGGTCAATTAAGGGCTTGGGAAAGAGCAATGCTTAGCAGGAGGTAAGGTCTGAAAAGACTGGTGGGCCGGGCAGTGGTGGCCCACGCCTTTAATCCCAGCACTTGGGAGGCAAAGACAGGCGGATTTCTGAGTTCCAGGACAGCCAGGGCTACACAGAGAAACCCTGTCTCGAAAAAAAAGAAAAGAAAAGAAAAGAAAAGAAAAGAAAAGAAAAGAAAAGAAAAGAAAAGAAAAGAAAAGAGAGAGAGAAAAGAAGAAAAGAAAGGAAGAAAAGAAAGAAAGAAAGGAAGGAAGGAAGGAAGGAAGGAAGGAAGGAGGAAACTGGTGGTCTGGCTGCCGGAGGGCTGTACCATAAGTAGGGAGGCCAGGCAGGAGTAGGCCTGGAAAGGAGCAGAAGCCTAAACCCCAGCAACAGAAAAAGAGTCACAGATCAGGGTGTTTGGTTTTTGGATGGAATAGTTATGTTGGTGCAATAAAAAACCAATACAAATGAAAACATAGACCCTTAACCAAAACCACCACACAGCTGAGCATCACCAGTGGGCCTGCTCAATGGCCAAGCTGCATGCTCTGGAAGTAGGCCTTGGCTGAACACGGGGCTCAGTGGGCTTGAGAGGAGTGTGTGAGGGCAGGTAGCTTGCAATAGGAAAAGCAGTGGGAGGGAGGTGACGGATGGTGACCTTGGACATAGCACTACTGGAAAGTCACAGCCCATCTTTGTATTCATTGGTTCTGAGTTTACAAATCTGACAACTTGATACATCTAGAAACTTCAAAATCAACAAGTATAGTACTTTCATAATTGCTTACAGACATGTACATAGCAAGGAAAAACCCTTTGCTCGGGTTCTTGCTTCAGCTTTCAATACACCTTTTGGTTTCTTATGGTGAGTGTGGGTTCCTGTTTGTCAGCTTGTGAACAGTTTGCTGCACATTCCAGCACCACAGTATTTGTCTCTCTCCGGGCCTAGAGACATAAAGCTAAGCAACCATGAAACCCTGGAACCTTTCTTTGCTACACTGCCAACAATGCCAGGGCAGAAGATAAACAAGTTTTATATTCGTCACCACCTTTACTACACATCCTTGTATCTGTTCGTTAAGACAGGGTCTCACTATGTAGCCTCGGCTAGCTTCAAACCCAGAGATCTGCCTGCCTCTGCCTCCTGGATGCTCAGATTTAAAGTATAGCACAACCTGCCTAATTGTTTTTTAACAGCATCTGGCTGTGTACTCTAGGTTAGCCTTGAACCTAAAGCAATCTTTCTACCTTGGCTTTTCACATACTGAGATACAAACACAAGTACCACTAGCTACCAACCTTTAACAGAAACTGAATACTTGATTCTTCATTATGCATACAAATGTTTAACTCACTGATGCCAAATTGAGATGTTTTAAAAATGAGTAAAGACTTACATCATACAGCAAATAGCAAAATAAATAAAGATCCCCAAATGCAGTGCTGAAATGCTGCCTGGGTGAAAGCAACTTATGAAAACTATCTGTGCTGGGTAAGCTTTGTCCAGATATGTTAGTGCTTCTGCTGTGTTCCTGAGTCAACACTTACTAGTGAGGTATTCGAGACAGGGTCTTACTACATAGCCCAGGCTGGATCCAAACTGTGTGTGCTGGGTATTAAGTATATACTGCTGTGCCTAGCTCCGGCTGATGAACAAGTAACAATAACTCTTAATCATTATTCTTCCTTGAGGGAAATAGTTCAATATTCATGAACTATGTTTATGGGTTTTATATAACTCCTGTGAACAGATCACAAATTAGTGGTCCAGCGGTCATTAAGAGCTGTGACCCAGAGGTCCCCACCTCTGGGGAGGGGTAGGACATCTGATGAGACTGGGTGAGTTCAGGGTGGTAGTCCTTTAAAGACATGTGGCTCAGACAGGCCTTGAACTTGTCCTTCTGCCTCACCATCCTGAGTAGCTGGGATTACAGTAGTTGTGTCACCAGTCCCAGTTTAAGCATTTGAACTTAAGCCAGACTGCTAAAATCAGTGTGCTTTCAGGTAAAAGAGAAAGGTTCTAGGCTTGGGTGTGGCTCAATAGTGGAGTGCATGTTTAGTATGTCAGGCCCCGGCTCCATCTCCAGCCTGAGACATTTCTGGAAATGAAGGGCTAAGGCAAAACTTACTCACCTGAAAGACGAACATATGCCTTCCTGCAGGAACAGGACCCACCAGCACTGAGTCTAGGATCTGATCAAACTCCTCACTCTCAGCTGAGCCCACATAAATGATCTTCCACTCCAGGTCTGCAAGAACACGGGGGAATAAGGAAATTGAGGACTGAAATAGCTGGCGAGCACGGCAAGGGTCTTATGGTCAGCATTAGGCAAATCTGAATATACTAGAAGGTCCTCTGAACTGGTGTGTTTGCTGGGCAATAGGCTCCGGCACCACAATCCTGAATTAGAGCAAATATGAAGATCTACTTTAATGGAGACATTTTTCCTGTGGGCCTAACTAGGCCAAGTGACCTTGACTCTGGCTCTCCAGGGAAACTTAGGCCTCTCAGTAGCTGAGAGGAATTATATAGCAGAGGCTGACTCAAGAATCCTGTGACATCAGCTTGTGAGGGAACAGCAAGGAGTTGGGCTACCTTGGTCTCTAGATAGGAAGTGCCATCCTCTTTCACAGAAGGATTGGTGCCACCTAGTAGAGCAGATCCCTCGATAACTGGGGCAGGGTGGCAGATTCCAATCCAGCAGGAGAGCCAGGTGGCAGGAGGAGAAAGGCAAATCTGCAGGGGGGGGGACGGACCAACTTGTCCCAAAGTTGTCTACATCTGGCACCAACTCATGCCTACTTGTGCACATTGTGGGACAGAGGCTTTGCCAACAAATGGTGTGTGACAAGGCATACCTCCAAACCCTGACTCCATACTCCATTGCTAAGTGGGCTCAGTCCTGGAGTATACCAACAAGAGATAAAAGAAAACGTACCTGAAGACCCTTCCTATTAATCTCAGGAGAGTCCTGGTACCCATAGCCTCTTGTAGGGGGGCCAAGTGTTACCAGGAGCAAGGTCATGCTAGTACAGAGAAGCTTGGCATCAGACCCAGAACTTATTTTAGGCTCTTTGAAATTACACAACCCCTAGCTCCAGCAGCTGGGAAAAGTTGCACAAGCTGAGATTTTCACAGAGAGCTCTTGGAAGCTGCCTGGCTCTTGGTCCTATGTGGTACAGACATCCAACACTGGAAGCACACAGATATCAGATCATACTATAGAGTTTGCCACCTGAACCACAAAGCTTTCCTTTACATCCACTCCCTTGTTCCTTCACAATTTCACCTAGGTCTTTCTAGGTGACCCCATGACCATGGTTCACTAGGTTCAAACTCCAGCCTCAGTATTTTGAGGAAATTATTTAGCTATTTCATTTTTCTTGAGCTTTATTTTCTTATGTACCTTTCAGTAGTGGGAGGTATTAAAAAGGAACGACTAGCAAGCTTCCCGGCTCTACCACCAACCAAGTTCCTGCACTATGCCCACCACCGCAGGCCACCTCAGTCCCGATGCCTGGCCAGCCAAGTGCTGGCAGGCAAAGGCGTACCTGTTTTATCTCATGAAGTCTCTGACTCAGAGCTCCACAATCTCTCCACCCAGCTTGCTAAGTTCCCACTAGTGGGTCACTACCATGCCATCCCCATGCTTCAAAATCCCCATGGCCTTTATTGGGCACATCAGGCAAACCCATGCTTTGCCACCGTACCTTCCTCTCTTGAACTCAGTCTAAGTCGATTCCAGAAAAAAAAAAAAAACACCACGAACTTAGCTTAGAAACAATGGTAATTCAATCTCTAGGTGTAACAACTAAAACCTAACCTTGTAATCCTTATTAAATCTGATACCAGGAAACTCTATCAGCTGCATCTTTCCCATGTTCTATCCCAGTTCCAAAAGCCTCATTTCATCTACAGACAAAATAGTGTCCAGAAAAAGGACACAAATTACAGGTTAGGACAACTTAGTTCTGCCAAGACAGAATAGGCTCGTCCTTAATAACTCCTGTTTGTCAAAGGTCTGTCAGATGATCCTGGGCCAGAAGGCTGAAGCTCCAACTTCCCAATTTACTGGGGCTGTATGGATAAGCAGCTGTCTCTACAACTTGTCTCAGTTCTGGAAGCTGTGTTAGGCTTCCTATATATTTTCAGTTAATATCAGTTGTTCTTGGATTTCTGACGGGGTTGAAGACTTACAGTCTCATAGCCAACCCAGGCTATTTACATTAAGAGAACAGATTTGAGAGGATGGTTTTCAGATGGCATTTAATCTGAAGCCAGGACATAAGTACAGAACTTTTAAGTCTTTTAAGTTAGGATAGAGGACACTGTAAAATATTGGACTGGGCATTATGTCTATTTTATGTATACCTTATAAATTACAAAATGGTAATAGCTGTGCTCAATTTATATTTTGAGATAAAGTTTTGTGGTTTTTTTGTTGTTATTGTTGTTTTATTCTAACAGAAAGGGTAAAATGTGGCTGGAATATCCCTGTCCAATCTATTTGCAGCAGGAGGCCTGTAACTGGGCAGGAAAAAGGGAGGCGGAACTAAGAGTTGCTGAGGGAGGAGGTCACAGGGGAGAGGAAGATGAAAATAGAGGCGTAGGCCAGCATGGCTTTAGAAGCCTCAGGTAGTTCTGGATATCAAAATATTAGGATAATTGGGATAACTTGTCTAAATTGGGTGGGCATCTTCTGTACTGAGATTTATTTATGTATAAATCTGACTGGCTAATTGTAAGCTTTAAGAGTTTTGGTTTTAGTCAGACAGTGGTGGCACAAGCCTTTAATCCCAGCACTTGGGAGGCAGAGGCAGGCGGATTTCTGAGTTCCAGGCCAGCCTGGTCTACAGAGTGAGTTCCAGGACAGCCCGGGCTACACAGAGAAACCCTGTCTTGAAAGCCCCCCACCCCCAAAGAGTTTTGATTTTACAGGGTTACTGGGTATTGTGATATCTAACTGCAAGGTTGGCAGTCATTACATGGAGCTAGGCCTAGTGCTGTGAATGTGGCAGAGTTGGCCTAGAGCCCTGGAGTCGTGGAGTTGGTGGGCAGAGGCAGTGACCATGTCAATGTCTCGGGGGCTCGGGGGCCAAAGAGCCTGCCGAGATGAGAACACCTGGCTAGGGCCAGATAGCCCACCGGTGTTGGGCATAGTGTGGGAACTTGGTGGTCCTATTTAGTTGCTAGAATGTGGGACCGCCTGGGCTGAGTTGGCGGCAGAGCTGGGAACCCTGCTGGCCATTCTTTAATACCTCCCATACGCCTTCCCTTTTATTTTATGTGTATGGGGGTTTGCCTGCTTATGTGTCTGTGTACCCTTTGGTGCCTGTGCCCACAGAGGCCAGATGTTGGGTCTGCTGGAACTAGAGGTACTGTAGGGGGTTGGTCTAGTGCTGCTTATATTCAAATGCTAAATTTTGTACCCAAGGTCCGATTGCTCCATTATGAGCATATCTTCATGTATTCCAGCCTTTGGTGTGTCAACCTTGCTCCCCATGTTATCCCTGACTGGTTAATAAAGATGCCTACAGTATGTAGCTGTGCAGAAGAGAGGTAGGCAGGACTTCAGATCCTGGGCTTGGGGTCTCAGGCAGAAGTTACCATGAGGTAGGTGGATTGTGAGTATATGACCGTGAGGCTGGCCTATTGGAGTAGGAGTGGCCCAGGCAGAACATGGCAAGTTATTGACTGGGAAGTAGACAAAATAATATAAAAGGTTGATATCTGCCCAGCTCTAACAGTTTTGTGCGTATTATATATGTAAAGGTTTTTGTCTTTTATTTGAAAACTATATGGTTTAAGTGGGACAGAAATCCCCAGAATAATGTTTGCCACAACATTTTGGCAAACCAACATGGAATGAAAACTTACTTAATACCCAAACTGAAATTTCAAATTTCCTGGATGAAAGGTGTGTTGTCCCATTAAGATAGAAGTAGTTAATCACCATGTGGGTGCTGGGAACTAAAGCAGGGTTCTCTGGAAGAGCACTCAGTACTCTAACTACAGAGCAATCTTTCTAGCTATCCCTAGCTATTTATTTCTTAGGAGTGCTGCTGATGAAACTTTGGGCATGCACATGCCAAAAATGTGCTATACATCTATCTGAGCCATGCTCCCAGACCCATGGATTTAGTTTTATAAAAGAACATTAGAACCAGTTATTCTGGAAGGATAGAAAAGTATGTGACCCTTGCTTGATCTCACTTTCTAAGATGGCTCTGTCAAGCTCTACTTTCTTTAGGCCCCTTACCCAAAACCCTATGGTATCACATATTCATACACTTAATAATGTGTTGGAGGGAAGGCTAGGCAAAAAGAACTTGACACAGAATAGTCCCTTGTGTCCCCAAGGCACCTAATATTGCTTAGTCTAGGTCAATACTTTCGGCAAAACCTATTGAAAGAAAGATTGTAGTGTATGCTGGAAGCCAGCAAATGATGAGCCCCTTCTTGACATGGGCCAGAAACAGACCTGAGAATTCACAGGAGACCACATAAAATACTGACTGGCTGCAGTCAGAGCTGATCAAATCTTCTACAGAAACAGATGATGAAACAAGGGCCCATAAACTGCAATCACCTTAAATTTGATAAAGTTTTTTTTTTTTTTTTTCATATTTTCCTTCAAAAGATAGAACTGCACTGGCATATGCCTTTAATCTCAATATGTGAGATTAAAAAAAGACAGAATTGGGTTTTAGAAATGGCTCTGAGGGTTAAGGCACTTGCTACAAAATACACAAAATATAAAGATTCAGCTCAATCTCCAGAAACTACATGTAGAAGGAGAGAAATAGCTGCAGCAGGCTGTCCTCTGATCTCTGAAAGCACCAGCACATACATACACATATGCAAAAACAAAGAACAGAGGACACAGTCTTCCTATGGAATGTAGGCTAGTCCAGAACTTATGACATACCTGCAAGCCTTCCAAGTATTGGAATTACAGGAGTGCACCTATGTGTGTCTCTTATTGAAACTAGCTTACTTTGTCAGCTAGTCTGGTAGCCAGTGAACACTTAGGATTCACTTGTCTGTACGCCTTCCCATTCTCCTGCTTGTACCTGAGTGTTGAACAGTGAAACTCAGGTCTGGTTCTTCCTGAGCCATTTCCTCACACTGGAATGCAGTGTTTTGAACAGAGAGAAATTAAATATTTAATTTCAGAATATACTCAGCTTTTAGCACCTGTAGGTTATATAAACTGAACCAATCAGATAGAAAATATTAGAAAAACAATCTGGGGCTGGAGGTAAAGCCCAGAGGTGGAATGCTCATCTAGCATCCATGATGCATGGGTTCCATCCCCAGCACCACACACAAAAACGAATTTGTACTGAACACGAATATGTACTACTTTTTTTGTTGTTGTTGATTGTTCATGTAGCCCTGGCTAGCCTAGAGCTCAGAGATCCACCTGCTAAGCCTCTTGAGTGCTGGAATTAAAGGCATTTCATGTATTCTCTAAACAGCATATAACATCTATTTCCACAGTACTGACACCAAGTTAGAATAAGTCATGTAGAGCTGAGATGGCTCAGTTATTACAGTGCTTTCTATATAAGTATGGAAAAAAGATCATAGTGGCTCACTTACAACTCCAGCCTTAGAAGGTGGACACAGGGGACCACTAATGAATTGGCTAGTAAGCTTAGCCATACCACCAAGCCCTGGGTTTAAGAGACCCAGTCTCAATGGATAAAGCAAAAAGAGTGTACTGAAGAGGATTCCTGACATCAATCCAAGAACTCCCTCATACACAACCTGTCTGCCCCATCTCCCCCCCCCCCAAAAAAAATGGAAAAAGAAGTCACATGTAGATAATTAGTCTACAGGAAGGGGCTGACAGTTGTGGTACACACCTGTAACACTGGAGATGGACCAGAATTCAAGACTAGACTCTTGTAACATATTACGTTCAAGACCAACATAGGGTTCATAGACCCTGTTCAAAAGAACCCTAATAAAGTCTATGCAAACACTATACCAGTTTATTTAAGGTCCTTAAACATCTGTGGGTACTAGTACCTGAGGAAGTTATAGCTCTGAGACCAATGGTGAAGACTATTTCTTCAAAAATAGGTGTGGACCATCAGGACATTCATACAGTATAAAGTATAAATAGTGACCAAACATAGGATTGGATTTCATTTTTTTTAAGGACAGGATCCCACTGCATAAACAGGCTGACCTTGAATTCACAAAGATCCTCTTGCCTCTCCCTCTCAACCACTGGGATTAGAAGTGGCCACCATTTTTGTTTTTTGTTTTTTTTTAAATATATGTATGATGTTTACATCCATGTAAATGTGGATGTGTCTAAGCCATGACGTGTATGGAGATAAGAGGAGAACTTTAAGTATATTACACTGTCAGCATATACAGAGAGCTTTTGGGGAATCTTTCTCCGTAACACTTATCCACCAAGTTATCTCTGTAGCCCTATTTGGTTTTGTTTTGAGGCTCTAAGTTGACACTGACCCTTTTAGGATACACACCTTTTAACAATTTGGGAAAACAAAACCAAAGCCAAAAGTAATTATTTCTGAAAAATATTACTAAAGACATGTAAAAATTTTTTAAGATTCCCTGAGCTTATTTTAGACAGCACTGGGGCAGAATCCAGAACTTGACATGCTAGACAGTGCTTAATGATCCATACCTCAGCCCATTCCTTTCTTTTTCCCTCCTTTATTTCTTGAGACAGTTCTGTATAGCCTTGGCAATCCACCTGCCTCTGCTTCCTGAGTGCCGGGATTAAGGGTGTGTACCACCGTGCTCTGGCCTTCTTTTGCTTGCTTTTTTCCCCCCTTCATTGTTTCTTTTTTTCTGTCTTTTCTTTTCGAAGACAGTGTCAGGTAGCCCAGGCTGACTTGGAACTTGCCATGAAGCTAAGCTTGGCTTTGACCTTCCAATCCTGTCATCATTCTCTTCCAACCCCTCAAGAGCTGGGGTCACAGGTATGTGCCATACTTCCTGCTTCTTTGAGAGCAGGTTTCATTATGTAGCTCATGTATCTGCTTGTGTGTAGCTGGGCACTGTTTTCTTTTTTAAAACTTCTGTGTATCATTCATTGGTCTTTTGTTCATATACAGATCAACACTGGTGCACAATATCTGGCTTCTTTGACTTCTTTGACTGGTACCTGTTGAAATTCTCCACTGTAGAGGGAAGCTGGGCCAAATTCACTAATGTAGACCCATACTTTGAACTGTCTACTTCTAGATGTTGAAGAGAGGGACCACAGGGCTTCAGAGCTTTTCAGATGATGAGGGCTGAGGAGGCTTGTCAGGTTTCAACAGATAGTGTCAAAATGTAAGGAAGCAACTTCTCTACTATTCATGGAAAGGAGGCCAGAAAGATGAAGGCCATCTTGCAGGCCAGTCAGAGTGTAAGGAATATAACCAACCAACATAACTTAAAGGAAAAACACCCTCTTCTATCTTTTCAAAGGGTCCTGATGTGACAAGAAATTCTATGGTCATTCCTGGTATGTTCTCCTAAATAGACTGTTGAGCTGGTGATACAGCTCAATGGCAGTGCAACTGTTTAGCATGTGTGTAGTCCTGGGTTTGATTTCTAACAACAACAACAATAACAACACCAAGAGCTACCACATACAGGACCCCTCCACCTCCACAAAAAATAAAGAGGATAAAATTAAATAAAACTTGCAAGTAGAGGCTGGGGAGATGGTTCTGAATTTAAGAACACTTACTAACCTTACAGAGAACCCAGGTTTGGTCCCCAGAAGACACACAGTGGCTTATAACTGTTTCTAACTGCAGTTCAGGTAATCTGATACTTTCTTCTGGCCTCTGCAGTCACTAGGTGCACATGTTGTGCCCATACATGTATGGTGGCAAAATACACATAAACAAACAAAAAAAGATCTACAAGTAAACGTTTTCTTCCTTTTCTAGTACTGAATCTGGGAGCTGGCTAGATGTCTCAGTAGATAGTATTTCCCATGAAAACCTAAGTACCTGAATCCAGGGTGCTGAAGAGCTAGTTCAAGGTTAGAATCCAGTATTGATCTTAAAGACCAGGTCTGATTCCCACACCCATGTCAGGAGTCTCAAACCGGATACAGAGGATCAGATGTCTCTGTCTTCCAGGGCTCCCATGCATATACCAACCACCAACATAGACACAAAATAAAATTAAAAAAAATTTTTTTAATTTAAAATTTAAAAAGATGGGGCTGGAGAGATGACCCAGAGGATAAGAGCACTGACTGCTCTTCCAGAGTTCCTGAGTTTAATTCCCAGCATCCACATGGTGGCTCACAACCATCTACAGGGGGTCTGATGTCCTCTTCTAGTGTGTCTGTAGACAGTGACAGACATACATGAAATAAATAAATCTTTAAAAAAAACAACATGAATTGCCTATTAAAAAAATAAAAATAAATTTAAAATAAATAAATAAATAAATAAATAAATAAATAAATAAATAAATGGAATGAGTTCACATGTGGTGGTGCACATTTTTAATCCCAGCACTGGAGAGGCAGAGACAAGTAGATCTTTGAC
This sequence comes from Arvicanthis niloticus, assembly GCF_011762505.2. Taxonomy (NCBI): domain Eukaryota; kingdom Metazoa; phylum Chordata; class Mammalia; order Rodentia; family Muridae; genus Arvicanthis; species Arvicanthis niloticus. The sequence goes on from NW_023046356.1 coordinate 29,874, forward strand.
TTCAAGCCCAGCCTGGTATACAGAGTAAGTTCTAGGCCAGCCAGAACTATAAAGTGAGAGTCTGTTTCAAAAAACAAACAGAAAAGGAAAGAAAACCCCAGGCACTCAAGTGGTGGCATAAATTCATGTAGACAAAAACACACACACAAAAATAAAATAAAAAAGTGGAGAGCAATTGAGAAAGACCACTTGATGTTTCTCTGGCCCACAAACCACAGACAAATTAAAGTAAAAAAATAAAATTTAAAAACAATCTGAACTCAGAGACAAACTTCAATGATACTGCTTCTATTATCTGGCTGACTTGGAAAAATCACCCTGCTCCTATTAAGACATGACCAGCAAGCAGGCTGACTCTAGCTTTATTGTTCTGATTCTATAAATAAGGAATAAAAGTGATACTAGGCAATGGCCATGCAACCATTTTTAAATGCAAGGAACACAAACAGGCTGACTGAAACCTGATCTCTCAGCATCTGGGAACTGTGAATCCCTTAATCTATCAGCTCCTTATCTCTCCTCTTGGCTTCCAAATAAGTCATATTCCACATTGTTACTCTACCTTTTATTTATTTATTTACACCCTGTCTTGTTCCAGCAAGGATTTAAACCAGCTTATTCTATAGTTAGTCATAAGCAGATTCGTTTAAACTTAAGGAGTAAGAAATTAGGGAGAGGCTGAGCCACTGGCCCACCCCAAGCACACACACAGCAGCTCCAAGTGAACAGGAGTGGCTGGCCTTGCCTGAACACCACCCAAAAGCCACCAAGAGGCACTAGCTGCCACAACCTAGCCTCTTCAGAGCTCCACCTCCTCAGCTGCTACATCATTTTTAACACTCAGTAGAGAAATGGTCTCATGGAATGCTTCCCTTGAAAGCAGGACTTGCCTTGCTGTGGAACTGAGATCCAAAATGACCTCACATTTTACATGTTCATAGATTTATTTGAAAGGTCTTTTGCTCTTTATGGCTCCTGTCCTCTCATCTGTAAGATGAGAGCCATGTCCATCTTATGTCCCACAGATGAATTAAGTCATTCTGTGAAAGATCCACAAAAGCCAGTGGCCTCCCAGATGATGGAAACTGATCCCATCCCTGTTTGGCCAGTTCACACCCTCTCCCCAGACTAGGTCAGCCCGTCAAAAGGGATGAGGGATTCCTTGCACTGGAAGCTAGTAGAAATCTCAGAAACTGGCAGAGGCCTGCCTGGCTGTGGGCACCCTCACCTGAGTACATTCACCCATACCAGGAGCTTGGGAAGACCAAGTTACCTACAAAGACTGGATTCAGAAGCCCCCATCTCTCCTCAGGAGAAGCTCATACATCGGATTTGGGACTAACCTAAAGAAAGAAGCCCTGATATAGGCAACACTACGTTGTTAACAGTTGGCAAGCAGGAGTTGCTGGGAGCCATAGGGTGGAGGAGGTCTTGCCACAGGCAGACAGGGAAACAAAAGAGGGTCTGGCTGGTTTGTAGGAAAAGGTATCCACAAGGAAAATGAGGGGACAGTCCTGGAGGTTGGGTTTCCACAGGAGGACAGATGGAAGGTTTCCTAAGAGGAAGGGTATAAAACTGGGGTCTAGCCATAGGGAAAAAGGCGTGGCTACGGGTCTCCAGGAAGCCAATGTGGGCTGACACCTCTGCAAGGAAACCGTGCAAGGACCAGTGGTGCAAGACGAGAGGTGAGGAGGCCTCCACGCGACAATGCAGACTGTACACAGGAGTCGTATCTACCGAGAGGTCGGAGTTGGGCCATGGCGTGTCACTAATGGGAGACTCAGTTGGCCCAGGGAGACTGGGAGTGGCAAAAAACGAGGGCAGGAGGGTTTGGGGGTCCCCTGCACAGGCCCCAGCCTCACCGTCAGACAGGGCCTCACTGCATTCGAAGCTGATCTCGAACCGGAAGGGGCTGTGGAAAGGGCTCGGGTTCTCCAGCACAGCCACATTCAGCACCGACACCTTGGCCATCACTCGCCCGGGAGCCGCAGCTGCTATGGAGCCTTCTTCAGTGACTTGCGACAGAGAAGGACGAGGACGGCAAGACAGAAACCTCGCCGCGACACCCAACTCTTCTCTCTGAAAGCGCTTCTCTCCGGTAAGCGCGCTCCCTTCAAATAGCCGGCTCCGCCCTCCAGCCAATCACCGCTAAGGATCTATGACGGCACGAGACGTTAGCCAATCCCGAGTCGCCCCTCGGCGCGCGGCCTGGACCCTCAGACCAATCAGAGAAGCTCCCTCTTCACGTCCACAGGAGGCGGAACGATAATCTCTTAGCTTCGTAAAGGTCTATCGGGAACCAATCCCTAGAGTCTCCGACTGGAATAGCTTGCTCCGGGGTGGGCGGAGTTAGAGCGCGGAACTTCTCTTGTCCAATCCCAAGGGTTACCGCACCAGCATGACCCGCCCCTCGTTCCGCTTTTCCGGTAGCGGCACCTCACAGAGAGCAGCGCCACCAACGGCCGAACGGTGGCGCGCGACTCTCACTAAAACGCGCAGAGAGGACAGTACTTGCCCGCCAGTGATTGACTATCGATCGAGGGCGGGGCTGAAGCGGGATTCTGAGATGTGATTGGCTAATGTGGTGGGTGTGAGGAAAGCTGTGCTGGAGAGCTTTGGAAATCGCACGCCCTCACAGTGAAAAAGCAATAAAGAGGAAAGAGTGGCTTAGGCGGCTTAGGCGGCTGTCAGCAGGTGAGCGGTTCCGGGGACCACCCTGAGGGGTTCCTGCCTTTATAAAACAGCGGTCGTGGAGAATGTTTGGATCGCCCCTGAGACAAGATGGCGCAGCGATGGGGGCGGCTGGTGGGGGGAGATACAGGATCAAGTCTCAGTCCGAAAGGAGTTCTAGTTCCTGGACAGACCAGGGTTTGAATCCTGCCTCTGCACTCCATTTTTCAGCCCGTTGAAAAAACTCACTGTCGTGACCGGGCTTGGTGGCACAGGCCTTTTATCCCAGCACATGGGAGGCAGAGGCAGGTGGCCTGTGAGTTCGAAGCCAGCCTGATCTGCAGCTCGAGTTCTAGGACAGCCAGGGCTACACAGAGAAACCCTGTCTCAAAACGAAACAACAGTTAACTGCCACTGTTTATGATGATATAATGCAACCGAAAACTTACTTTTCTCCTTACTTTCTGGTTCTCTATACCCTGTCATAGTTTCTTACACACAACCTTTTATCAATCACATCTAAAACAAAACAAAGAGGTAGATGCATGCCATTAATCTCAGGACTCAGAGATAGGCAGACTTCTGTGGGCCAGCCTGGTCTATACAGCGAGTTTGGGGAAGTAAATAAATTAGTTTTCACACTTGGCCAATGCAAAAAGACCAAGAAGCAATGAATATGCTTTTAATAGTACTTAACTCAATAGAACAAAAATAATAATTTCAAACATGACCATTATAAAAACACTAATGAGGTATCCTGCATCCTTTTACTCAGAAGTCTTTGGGATCCTGTATGTGTTTTATGTTTCAAACACATCTGTAACCTAGCATGGGACTGTACACTTTGATTTGAAAGAGGTATTGGACCTTTTATATTTCACAAAATTTATAGTCAAAAATGTAATTTTAGCACTTGGGAACCAGGTTAGGAGTTCAAGGCCATCCTTGTGAGTCCATGAGGAATTTGAGGGCTAGAGAGGTGACTCGGTGCTTTAAGAGAGTATACTGCTCTTGCAGAAGACCTGAGCTCAATTCCCAACCCTCTCTAGCTTCAAGGGATCTGATACCCTCCTCTAGTCTCTGTAAGCCTCTGCACTCATATATATATATATATATATATATATATATATATATATATATATATATATATATATGAATATATATATATATTGAATATATATATACATATTCTTATTATTTAAGGACTTTTCGAAGGCTGGAGCAATTATTCAGCAATTAAGAACACATACTGCACTGGATGATGGTGGCACACACTTTTAACTCCAGCACTCACAAGACAGAGGCAGGCCGATCTCTATGAGTTTGAGACCAGCCTGGTCTACAAATTGAGTTCCAGGACAGCCAGACTACATAGAGAGACCCTGTCTTGAAAAATCAACAACAAACAAAACAACAACAAAAACCAATAAAACAAAACCCAGAACAAAAAATCCCACATACAACTCTTGCAGAGGACCCAAGTTCAGTTCCCAGCATACATATGGAATGGCAGCTCACAACCGTCCATAGCTTCAGTCCTGGGGATCCAAACCCCTCTTCTGACCATTGAATACACTAGGCAGCCATGTGTTGTGCATGCATATAGCCAAGCAAAACACTCAATAGGATATAAAAAATAAACGAGTCTTTAGAAAAATAGCTGGGTGTAGTGGCACACTCCTTTAATCTTAGCATTCAAGAGGCAGAAGCAGAAGGGATCTCTGTGAGTTTGAGGAACCCTGACATAGTGAGTTCCAGGACAACCAGCTCTACACAGTCCCCCTCTCCCCAAAAAAGAACAATAAAAGGAAAAAGAATCTTTGAGTTCATGTACTTCCATGCCCACTGTTCCCAAGTATGGTGGTTCAAATGAGAATAGCTCCCGTAGGCTCGTATGTTTGAGTGCCTGGTCCTCAGATGGTAGAACTGTTTAAGAAGGCTTGGAGAAGGCCTATCACTGGAACAGGCTTTCTGAGGTCTCAGAAGACCAGCAGGCTTCCCCCTGTGTTCTCTGCTTGCAACTCCAGATGTGACCCCTAGCTGTTCTGCCACCGTGTTTTTGTTCCACCACTGTGGGTTCTCAGCCAAATCAGACTTTCTTTTCTAAATTGCTTTGTTGTATTTCTCAGCAACAGAAACGTTAACTAAAACAACTACATACTTAAGAAGCTCACCTGCCAATCAGTTGCTCTGTCTGTTGGTGATGGTGCACACCTTTATTCCCAGCACTCAGGAGGTACACTGCAGGTGGATCTCTTGAGTTTGAAGCCAGCCTGGTCTACACAGAGAAACCCTGTCTTGGGAAGGGGTGGGGTTGTCCCCAGAACTGAAATGAAGTAGTTAGGCCGTAGCATTTGGGAGGATAAAGATAGAATTGTACACAATTTTTGAGGCCAGCCTGGACTATATAGTAATGCATTATCTCAGAAAATAAGACCAACGATGAAGTTGCCATGTATTTCCTAGACATTAAGCCAAGTTTGTTCCTCTCCTTTTGCACCATGGACTACTTTATCCCTCCACTCATCCTGTTCATACCCCAGCAAAGCTTATCAGCCACAATAGTCTGGTCTTATAAAGCAAGTCCTGTCTGTTTCGTTCTTGTACAGCTGGCTGAATAATCTTCAGCCACAAGCCAGATCATATTATTATTCAGTTTAAAATGAAACCCTGTTTATCCTGCTCAGAATGAAACCTAAGATCTTTACTATGGTTCAAGAGGCCCTTCTTGGTGGCCCTGATTGACCTCACTGGCCTCATCTTCAGTCTCCAGTCACTACTCAAAACCTTGCTGGCTTTATGTCTTCTTCTCTTCTTTTATTTTTAAATTTTATTTATTTATTGTTTATATGAGTACACCATCGATATCTTCAGCCATACCAGAAGAAGTCATCAGATCTCATCACAGATGGTTGTGAGCCACCATGTGGTTGCTGGGGATTGAACTCAGGACCTCTGGAAGAGCAGTCAGTGCTCTTAACTGCTGAGCCATCTCTCCAGCCCTATTTCTTCTCTTTCATCACACCAGTCTAATTTCCTGCTTTAGGGCTTTGAACTTACTGTTTCCTTTGCATAGAATATGTTTTCTCTGGAAATCACTTGCTGCCTCATTCCCACTATTAGGAATCAACTCAAATGTCCTCAGAAGTTTCCTCAGACCACCTTGTCTAATGTAGTCCTTCTCATTTGTATACTCTGGATCTACTGCTTGATAGTCAGTCTCATCGGCTACTTACGTCCTCTTTGTACCTTAGTTTTCTCATATTTATTGCATTTATTAGTTACTTTAAAATATTATTTTATATGTATGAGTGTTTTTCCTACATGTATGTCTGTGTAGCAGGCTTGGTACACAAAGAGGCCAGAAGAGCATGTTAGATCTCTTGGAAATGGGAGGATCAGGTGTCTGTGAGATGTCTTGTGAGTGCTGAAAATTGAACCAGGGTCCTCTGCAAGAGCAGCAGCAAGTATTCTTACACACCAAGCCATCCTCCAGCCTGTGCTTATTTTTATTTGTGTGCTGGAACACAGAAGTCAGAGAACAAATTGTATAAATTGGTTCTCAGAGATCCAACTCAGGCCATCAGGTAAGTGCTGTTATCCACGGAGCCATCGAAACAGTGTGTGTGTGTGTGTGTGTGTGTGTGTGTGTGTGTGTGTGTGTGTGCATGCATGCGTGTGTGTGCATGTGTGTGTGCGTGCGTGCGTGTGTGTGCACGCGCGTGTGTGTATGTGCGCGTGCGTGGCGTGTGTGTGTGTGTGCACATGCACATGTGTGTGTGTATGCGTGCGTGTGTGTGCATGTGTGTGTGCGTGCGTGCGTGTGTGTGTGTGTGTGCACGCGCGCGGTGTGTGTATGTGCGCGTGCGTGTGTGTGTAATGGGTATTTTACATGTATATATGCCTATCTATCACTTTGTGTGTCTGGTGCCTACAAAGGAGAGATGAGGGCACTGGATCCTCTGGAAATGGAGCTATAAACAGCCGTGAGCTGCCATAGGGTGCTGAAACCTGAGCCTCTGCCAGAGCACCACGTGCTTGTACCCACCAAGCATCTCTCCAGCCCTGCCAGCCTGGGTCTTTGACACAGGGTTTCACTTTGTAGCAGGCTATCAGATCTAAGGATCCTCACCACCCCCCTGGTTATGGGGGATGGAATCCTAGTCCTTTGGTTTGTCAGGCAAGCACTCTACCCTGAGTTACAGCCTCAGACCCGTATGCTAGTTTTGAACTGGGCTTTGTCTTATTATCTTATTTCTGATTGAAACAGAAATCTCATCTGGCTCCCATCTTACTGTTGTGGCTCAGGAGCTTAACATGGGACCTGGCACCCAGGTAAAATGGCCGAGTTTTTAAAGACATGATCAGTTCATATACGGTCTTAGAGTAGTACTTGAAATATGGACAGCATCCAGGAAAGCCAAGTTGTTGGTAAAACCTAGAGACAAACAGCTTTTTGACATTGAGGCATTTATTTATTTATTTATTTATTTATTTATTTTGAGACAGGGTTTCTCTGTGTAGCACTGGAACTGGAAACCACTCTGTAGACCAGGCTGGTCTCAAACTTGGAGATCTGCCTGCCTCTGCCTCCTGAGTGCTGGGTTTAAAGGTGTACTTCACCACTGCCTGGCTAGATTTTTTTAATTATGTGCATATCAGGTGTGTATATTTGTGTTTGAGTACAACTATCCTTAGAGACTCAGGGAGTGGGTCAGATATTTTAGATTAATATTGCTAGGTTTTTTTGTTTTGGTTTTATTTTTGTTTTGTTTGTTTGTTTTAAAGATTTATTTATTTTATGTATGTAAGAACACTGTTGCTGTCTTCAAACACACCAGAACAGGGCATTGGCTCCCATTACAGATGGTTGTGAGCCACCATGTGGTTTGCTTTAGAATTGAACTCAGGACCTCTGGTAGAGTAGTCTATCCTCAACCACTGAGCCATCTCTCCAGCCCCATTTTTGTTTTGTTTTTTTTTGTTTGTTTGTTTTTTTTGTTTGTTTTTTCGAGACAGGGTTTCTCTGTGTAGTCCTGGCTGTCCTAGAACTCACTTTGTAGAACCAGGCTGGCCTCGAACTCAGAAATCCGCCTGCCTCTGACTCCCAAGTGCTGGGATTAAAGGTGTGCGCCACCACCGCCCGGCCCCATTTTTGTTTTTTAAGACAAGGTCTCTCTACATAGCTCTGGCTTTCCTGGAAAGCTCATCGTGTATACCAGACTGGCCGGAAGCTCCCAGAGATTCTCCTGCTTCTGCCTCTGGAGATCTGGAATTAAAGGAATTAGGTAACAACCTTGGCAAATTATTTTATAGGTTTGAATGTTTTGCCTATGTGTATGTGTGTACACAGGTACTAGTCTGGTGCCCACAGAGGTCAGAAGAGGGTACCAGATCCCCTGAAACTAGAGTTATGGATGGTTATAAGCTTTCATGTGGGTGCTTGGGAACTGAACCCACATCCTCTGCAAGACAAGTGCTCTCAAATGCTGAGCCATCTCTCCAGGCTTTCACTACTTTTTAAAAAAACTATTTCAAGCCAGACATGGTGGTGCAGAGCTCTAGTTGTATACTCAGGACCAGAGGCTGATGGATCTCTGTAAGTTTCCAAGCCATCCTGGTCTAAGCCTACCAGAACCACACAGTGAGACCCTATCTAAAAAGGGGGTTAGGGGAAGGATTGTACTAGTTAGTATGCTTTTAAATTTCCCAGTTTTCATTTCTAATATAGTAAATGTTAATATCGTCCTCATAAACAGTAGCAGTTGATGGCTAGACAGGGCTTCTTTGGCAAGGGCTCATTTGCCTCTCAAATGCTAGGATTAAAGGCCTGTGCCATTATATCTGGCTGTTCACGTAATCTGAGACTTGTAGACCAGCTGTTCCTTCCCTGGAAATTTCTAATGTTGCCTTTGTTGTACAACAGGTCACCTTCTATCAAGTTTTCTCAAATCTCTGCCCATACCACATTGTCTTAAATATCACCACAGTATAAACCAGCCCCATTCAGGTCACTTTCTTACCTTGTTCTATCTTTTGTTAGTCTTATGCCTTTTTTCTTTCATAACAAGTAGAGGCTCACAAATACATTTTTTCTACAAAAGTAAAACATGTTTAATACAAAGACAAACATGTTTCAAGAAAGTAAAAATTAGCCACTACACGTAGACTGTTAATATTGTGGTGCACGGCTTTATATTCTACTTCTGCTATATGTACAAAGAGAAGAGTATAGTTTCCTCAGAACTGGTCAGGTAGAACATCTCAAGAGATTAGATTTCAAATGGTTCTGTTAGCATGGTATGGCTAGTCTAACAGTGGCTGTCTCCTGATGGACAGTCCCATAATCCAATAGTTGTTCAGTCCATGAGGCTGGATATCTCAAATGGTCTTCAGTATACACTGGGATCCTGAAGAAGTAGGCTCTAATACCAGTGAAAGAATGAATTTACTTACCAGTGATAGTGAGGACTGGCAGGCAAAAGCCTTTTTCCATATCCTTTATCTAGGTTTCCACCAGAGGGTGTGGCCCAGATATAAGATGGGTCTTTCCATTTCAGATGATCCCATCAAGAAAAATCCTCACAAGTGTATTCAGCAGCGTGGATTTTATTTCATTCCAGATGCAGTCAAGTTGACAACCAAGATTAGCTATCACTAGTCCACTTCTCATCAGCTGGACATAATCATGCATCCTTATGTCAAGCTTAATTTCAAATGAAAACAGTAACTGGTCATAAATTATACCTAACATGATATAACTATCCTATGTACAACCAGAAATGCATTATATATTTTAGAATAGGTAGCATGTCCCTTTGAGGGACAGTCTTTTAATATTCAAAACTTAAATATGATAACTGATATTATCTCAATTGATGTAACATTACATGATAAAGAAACCAAGGAAAGAAGACACAAATATCTATGCAAACATGTTCTTAAAAAAATATGACAGACACACTCATGTGTATGATTCTTGTTTCTGAAAACGCTCCCATGAACCTTAGATGGTGTGTATAACTGCCTTCCTCTACTACTCATTCTGTATTTCCTCAACCTTTGAAAGCACTTCAGCGGGTCTTGGCTCTTTTCCTGGATGAGTTGACTCATACCTTCATTCCTGAAGAGTCTGTGACCTTTGACATCCTTCCAGGATTGGGTAGTTTCCACTGACATTAGTCACGGGACATGGTAGCATGGAGAGACATCCTAAGATCACTGGCACTCCAGACATAATCTTCCTTGCCTCCATTTTGAAGAATCAATCAATTTCCCCATGGTAATCTTTGTCCTTTCTATGAAAGAAGTAGTCCAGTGTAGTCAGGATGCCACCAGGTCATTAGGGTGTCACCTCAGGGAATGGTACCATCTGGAGGGTGTAGTATTGGTTCCTGCTGTTTGGCAGACCTGCACTCAGTAGCAGCTGTAGCCAGGTCGGCCTTAGTGAGTAACAGTCCATGTGTCAAGCTAATTGTATAACCTCCATCTGTGCCACCATGGCCACTTTGTTCATGGGTCCATTGGGGCAGTGACAGGGATGGCTGAGGAAAGAGACTGTCAAGAGAATGAGGCGTCTACTTGATTATTGAACTCTTCTGATGAAGTCACCTTTTGATGCACATTTCCCTGGAACACAGGGAAATGAGCATCACATCACATCCTTTGCCCACTGGGAGCTCTACCCACGTGCTTCTTCCCCAAGTTCCTGACCATCCAGCCGAGCCAGAGTGGCCCCTAATAAGTGAACAGTTACACATCTGGCCATATATTTTTCTTTTCCAAACAAGATTTATGACCATTCTGTACTGCCCAAAGTTCTGTCTGCTGTGAAGATTTCCTTTTGCCGTGTCTCCCAGGTTATTCCAGAAAGGGGTTGTGATGCTGATGCTGTCCACTTCAGCATACTGCCTCCATAAGACCCCAAACTATCAGTAAACTAGGCCTCGTCTTCCCGACCTCAGTCAGCTGATGCAGATTGTAGTGTACCTCATGAGACTGTAGGGAGTGCTTAGGACCAGACAGCATTGTAAAGGGCAACAGATTTGTATAACTTGCTTGTGTTCAGTCCCAAGCAGGTTTACACCACTTCCATTTGACAGTGGGGTTACCGCTGTGCACGTCCTCCTTCCTGCCGTGCTGGCTCAGATAACACCCAGCTCAGAATGGGCAGCTCAGGTCTCATGGTAACTTGGTTGCCTATTACCAATGTTCAGTCTCATTATGGCCCAACAGCAGACCAAGAGCTGTCTCTGAAAGGCAAAATACTCTGCAGATGATGGTATAGATCCATGTTCCAAAATCCGAAAGGTCTTTGTGATTTACCTATGGAAGTCTGCTAAAGGCTCCGAACAGCATCTCTGTTTGCCACTAACACCTCACTACCACTGGGTCTGTTGGATCATATGGTCCAAGTGGTAGAGCATCCTGCATAGCAACCTGGCCCTGTTGAAGAGCCTTCTCCTATTCCAGGCACCACTCAAGCTAGCAGCTTTCAGAGTTTGTATATGGACAGGAGTAACACAAGTGAGAAATGTTCTGTCTTCAGAATCCAAATATGCCCAATAACTGGGGGCTAGGTACAATAACTTATCCTTCACTTTAGAAAGAATATCTCGTCGTTCCTTGATTAAATTTTCTATAGTCAACTGTCATTCTCCACAATCCATCTGTCTTAGTTTGGGTTTTATTGCTGTGAAGAGCTGCCATGACCAGGGCAACTCTTTTTTTGAGACAGGGTTTCTCTGTGTAGCCCTGGCTGTCCTGGAACTCACTCTGTAGACCAGGCTGGCCTCGAACTCAGAAATCCACCTGCTTCTGCCTCCCAAGTGCTGGGATTAAGGTGTGCGCCACCATCACCTGGCGACTAGGGCGAACTCTTAAAAACACTTAATTGGGGCTGGTTTACAGATTCAGAGGTCCAGTCAATTATCATCATGGTGGGAAGCACGGCATTGTGCACATAGACTTGGTGTCGGAGTTCTACATCTTGATCTGAAGGAAACCAGGAGGAGACTACCATCTTCCGTGGGCAGCCAGGAGGAGGCTCTCTTCCTCGGTAGGTGGATCGATCTGAGCACTCAGAGGACCTCAAAGCCTGCCTACACAGTGACACACTTTCTCCACCAAGGCCACACCTCCTAATAGTGCCACTTCAACGGGCCAAGCATATTCAAACCACCACAGCATCTGTCTTTTGCACTGGCCAGATAGGAGAGTTAAAGAAAGATGTGGTGGGAATCACCACCCCTGCATCTTTCAAGTCCTTGATGGTAGCACTAATTTCTGCAGTTCCTCCTGGATTTGATGCTGTCTTTAGTTCACTCTCTTCTAGTAGAGGCAACTCCAGTGGCTTCCATTTGGCCACTTTAACCACAGTAGCCTTCACTGCACTAGTCAGAGAATCAGTGTGTAAATTTTGCCAACTTCTAAGTATATCCCAGTGTATCTAAGTATATCTCCATTCTGGAGCTGAGGAAATGACTACAGGATGATTTCAAGGTCCCACTAGACCTACTGTGAGTCAGAACAATCACGATTCCAACAATCACCTGACCTCCACAAGCCCTGCTCAAGGGCCACAAATGGATCTTGAGATCTCACTGAAACGGTATACAAGATACTCCAGAAAGTCTGATTGCTTCCTTTCCCAGTATACAAGTTACCCTTTTGTAAAAAGTTGTAGGTCCTTCTGAGGACAGACTGGAAAAAAGGCTAAAAATAAAGCTTATAGGTACTTTAAAAAAAAGGGGGAACCTGGCCTTCTATTCAAGGGGTTCTGGGTCTATAAACTGCCTCAAGTCTGGAAATTGGTTCACAGGCCTAGATTCCTTCTTGCCACCATCCAATGGAGCCTTTCTATGTTTTGTTTGAGAATTTTCTGAGCAGCAACACTAAGGTCTGGAACAGAAAGAGAAGGTAACAACAAATCTCTTCCAGTGTGCTGGTGCCCCTCAGCACTTGAGTCTTACAGGATTAGTGAAGGGCACGTTCCTAGACGGTCCTCTTTGCTGGTGCCCCTCACCACTTGGAGTCTTACAGGATTAGTGAAGGGCACGTTTCCTAGACGGTCCTCTTGTGGAGGATTAGGTTTTATACTGTGTATCCACTTTTGTTTGGTTTTCAAGACAAAGTTTCTCTGTGTAGCCCTGGGTGCCCTGGAACTTTCTCTGTAGACACCTGCCTCTGCCTCCTGAGTCCTGGGATTAAAGGTGTGCACCACCACTGCCTGGCTACACATTTATTTATTGTTGTTGTTAACAAATGTTGAGCTTCCATATTAAACTAAGACTTGTCCATTTAGTGGGCCCATGTCAGTAAACTCAGCCTGATCCAGTTCTATATTTCTTTCATCGTCATCCCTACCCTCCTCCCATCCCCACTGGTTTTTCAAGACAAGGCTTCTCTGTTGTAGCTTTGGCTGTCTTGAAACTTGATATATAGACCAGGCTAGCCTTATACTCACAGAGATCCATGTGCTGTTGCCTCCCGAGGGCTGGGTTTTCACCAAGGGATAGTGTTTTGCCACCATTGTCCGGGGCACATCCCACATCCTTAAATCCATCCCCACACGCTCCCCGGACTTGTGCTTGGATAAATTAGCAAACTCAGATAGCTCTTTAATGGTGTGGTGCCTCCTTGTGGACTACACTTTCTGTCTCCCCTCTAGGAGCCTTAAGTCTAGAGGTAACTTCTGATGGGCCCTGAAGGATATCCCTATTGTCTTGCCTGGCATCTCCTTCAGGAAAAGCCACTGCTAGTTTAGTGGAATAAGAATCTATTCCTTAGATGAAGGCTGGTAAGCCAGTACTTCAGGCAGTTGGGGTGTATCTTTTGATAACAGTGGAGAGACCTCTCCCCCAGGAAAGGTAAACTCTTGAGAACTGAAGGTTCAAGATTCTCAGCCTCAATAGTGTTCTCCCATATCTCTCTACCCCTGGTAAAGGTTCCATTCTTCACCAGTTAATGTTCTTTTACTACTGACAGCTGTGAAGAGCTGTGCTGGGGACTGAGCCTGGGTCCTCTGGAAGAACAGCAAATGCTCTTACTGCTGACCCATCTCTCCAACTAATCATATAAACAGTTCAGCTAATTTTATAACAAGGGCTTGAGTTTGATTTTCCATAACTTGGGCTTTGTGGCTTTGACACTTTGAAACTTTTAGGCTGTTTGTGCCCATCAGTTTTATTGATGAGTTTCATTGTTGTTCATCACCATATTCTGATGCTAGAAGCTGGTTCATTTATCACGGAGCTCACGATTTTCCTTTGTCAGTTTATCCAGAGATGCTAGGAATGACCAACGAGCATCATTGTTTTCCCATAGATTATTGACTTTATATAGTCACTGAATTCATTGCTCCTTACAACAGTGAGTCAGTACAATCAAATGCATTTGGTCCCTTGAAGTTTGTAAATGGTTCACACCATAGCTTTTTACTGTTCTCTGAGTTTCCAGGAGAGGCGTCAGTAACTAGGTGTCAGGAAGTTGGGAAGTGCATTCCAGATACTTAAAACATTCATCTGTTGCTCTACTGCCAAGATATGTATTAGGGCTCCCTAGGGGAACAGAACTGATAGAGTTGATATGAATATATACTTATGTATATGGGGATGAATATATATATATATATATGTGTGTGTGTGTGTGTGTGTGTGTGTGTGTATAATTTATTGGCTTACAGGCTGTGGTCTGGCTAGTCAATGGTTGTCTCCTAATGGACAAGAATCCAATAGTTGTTCAGTCTACAATGCTGGCTGTCTCAAATGGTCTTTAGAATACACTGGAATCCTGAAGAAGTAGGCTCTAATACCAAGTGAAGGAACGAATTTACCAATGATAGTGAAGATAGATAAAGAGCAATAGCTTTCTTCCATATCCTTTATATAGGCTGCCACCAGAGGGTGTGGCTCAGATTTAAAATAGGTCTTCCCACTTCAGATGCTCCCATCAATGTACCCAGTAGCTTGGATTTTAGTTTATTCCAGATGTAGTCAAGTTGACAACCAAGAATAGCCATTACAGTCATCATTCCACTTTAGAATCTAGACAAGTGGCTGGAATCTTGTGTCATGTGTCCATGCTTGGCTGTAGCTATGTGTCTAGGCCAGAAGGGCTTGTGACTCAGTGGGCAGGCCAGAGACCTAGGTGTGTGTGTCTATGTGTGTATCTAAGTATGGCATCTCCACCTGTAAAGTGGGATTATAAGTGTATCTGTGCACCCTTCATTATGGGTGCAGGTCAGAGGAAACTGCCCAACAAACAGCCAGACTAGGCAGATAAAAGGACCCCACATATAAGCACACAAGTGCACATCAGTTCCTGGTGTCTGCTGAGGGTTCTAAGACTGTTTTGCTTCTATGTAAGTTACATGGACCACATGTATGCCTGTGGAGGTCAGAAGGTTCAGATCCCTTAGAACTGGAGTCACAAGTGGTTGTGAGCCACCATAGGGGAAACTTGTGCAAGAGCAAGTGTTCCTTACCACAGACAGTCTCCCCATCCCCTTCATTTTGATGAGCAGGGTTTCACTGTGTAGCCCAGGCTGACCTGACTATCTTGCCTCAGCTTTGCAACATGCTGAAATGACAGGCCTGTAATACCAAGCTCATCCAGCCTCAGAGTGTTCAATGTACATCCTGGGACTAAGGGAGCATCTTTCTGTCCACCAATTGAATCACACCACGCTATCACTTCAAGAAATTTTAATTTCTTTATTGTTTGACTTTTTTGACTCAACATTTTTTTTTTAAAACTTTTTGTTTTTTTCTGAAACGTTCTTATGAGCCTTTTGTTTTATTCTCGTTAAATGCACTCGACCCAAAATTGGTTTGGCATATCGAAAAGGAGACCAAGGAGGGGAGGGAGTAGGGTGTGGGAGCAGGGGAGGCCCAAATGGACTAAGAAATTGAGAATGAGAGGAACACAGAGACAGCAAAAAAGGACACAAAGAAATAAGTTGGATAGCTAGGAAAACCCAAAAGAAAAAAAAAAAAAAAAACTTAAGAGAAAAAGAATGAGCAAGATTTAGGAGGCAAACGAATTCAGGAGCCCGAGGAAGGGAGGAGCCCAAGACCCTTCTCTGTACCGACCCGCTGTGGTGGGGGCGTCAAGGCACCAGGTCTGGTTAGGGTAGGGGACACCTGGGCTCTCTGGGTGGCTTTAAGCTGGACTGTAGTGGATCCAGCCCCACTTGGGGACCTGCCATGTAGCTCTGAGGCCTGGGAGTGAGTTACTCCCTGTGCTAGCGATTCCAGCTCGAGCAGGAACCATGGGCCCTACTCCACTACATCCTACCCTCCATAGCCCACATTTGGAGAAGGGGCTGTATAGGGCAAGAGGGCACAGGACTTGTGTGCCTGCCAATCCCCAAGGAGCTCTTTACCCCACATCTTCCAGCTTTACCGGTATCTGATGGCCTCAGGCCTGGGCTGAGTCAAGTCCTCTGGCTCCTAGGCCAGCCACAGCAGGGTCCAGATGCAGTGAAGCTAGGCAAGGGCCATGAGCCCTTCATATTCTCTTCATACCTGCCTGGCAAGGCTGTCCCCATCCTGTCCCCTCTTCCCTATCTAGACTTCACCCTTGGTCTTCTGGCAAGACAGGCTAAAACTACCAGAAAAAACCAGAGATGGAATAAACCCTGCCTTTTCACATGTTTCCCTCCATGGGGCAAACCATTATCTTTGGTCTGGCCCCTTTCCCCCTCATTGATTGGGGACAAGCCAGTCCCAGCTCCTTAGAAGGGAGAGGGCTTTCTAGCAGCAAAAAGGGTCCTTCCAGCCACTCATCCACCTCCTCAGCTCCTTCCTAGAGTCCCTCCCCCATAACCCAAAGAAGCTCATGGCAGCAGCAAGCTGAGACCAGAGGATGCTTGAAAACTCATGGCACTTGTGAGGAAGGAGGCAGGGAAGAGATAAGATGAAGTCAGCAGAGGTTGCCACCTCTGGAAGATGGCAGCAGGATTATGCTACCCCCAAAAAACTGGGGGGAGGACAGGCTGGGCCGGAGGTGCTTAGCAGACACTCTAAGCCTGCCAGAGGTCTTGGGATGGGGGGGTGGGGAAGGAAAATTGACCTCTCACCTTTGCCCCCCACCCCTGAAATGACATTGCTATTGCCATCCCACCCTCAGCCCCAGGAACCACCACTGTCTGACCTCCACTCCCTTCCTTTCTCAGGATGGGACACCAGGCTCTTCCTGCCTGCCATGAGTCCTGAAGTGATAGACAAGAAGCAGGAACTCAAAGGGGTAGTGCAGCCATCTTGGCAAAAGCATCTTTGGGTGTGAAGATGTCTCCTGGCCAGTGGGGCAGGGGACAGGCCTCTGGCCCTGGGGCAGGCAGTGAGGTACACGCCCCAGGAGGCTGACTGATGCAGGGAGGACAGAGCAGAGGTGAAAGGACCAGTGCTGGGAAGGACAGGTTCTTTGTTTCGCTGTTGCTTCTAGATTTGTTTTGTCTCTGGAGTGTAAAAAGCTGTCTGGCGGCTGCCCACCCCGGCTGGGATGTACACATACAGGAAGTCCTGGCTGCCAGGGCTGGCCGCTGCTCTGTTCCGGAGAAAGTCCGGGCTGGCCTGGGCCGCAGGTGCCCGGTGGCTTCAAGTGATGAGATTTTCTTACTTTTTTTTTGTCTTTTTTTTTTCCTTTTCCATTTTGTTGAAATATTTACAGCAATAGGGGAGGAAGAGAGAGGGGTAAGAGGACCCCCTAGGGAAAGATCCAAACCCAGGACCCACTCCTCAGGGAGCCCCAGACCCCAAATCTGCTCCCCAGATAGCCCAGCCCACAGGACTGGGAACTGCCCAAATATGGCCACTCCAGTGGGTTAGGGGCCCTGCGGGAGTTGTGCTTCATCAGGAGTCACCCCAAGGGAGGGGGTCATTGGGTGCACTCTGGGGGTTGAGGGACAGGCTTGCTTGGGAGACAGGGACCAATAGCAAGGGAGAAAGGAGCTTCAGAGAAAGTTCCACCATTAACCACCAGCTTCCACAGCCCCATCCCCTGGGCCTGGGCTTTCTCGTGGTGCAAGGCCCAGTCTCCAGGAAGCAAGGACTGTAGGATCCTATCCATCTGTCCCACTGTTCCTTTCTGGTGGATGGAGAAGAGTGAGCAGCAGATAGGGTGGATCCTGCAAGGCTTTGGCCACCTCAAAAGCGGCAACCCCCTATATACTTAGGGAAGCCTTGTCCCTTGCTTTCCCCCTCCACAGGCAGGGAGCTTCGGAAGTTGGTCACACCTACCAGCTTCTCTTTCACTCCCAGGGCCCTGGGGGCTTCTCCTCAATGCACTCCCCTAGAGAGGCTGGGGCTTGTGGCTGGTGGAAACCCTGTCTACTAACCCTGGCACCTGGGGCCCAGGTCATAGTCCCGAAGGGGACCGTGGGGCCCACAGGCAGAGGGGCACCTGGAGAGAGTGGCCCACCAGCCACTGCCTCCGTCAGTCTCTGCTCCCACCAGAGCCCCTCCTGGATTCCCTCCCTGGCCAGGCCTCTGGCCTCTGGTCCATGAGGCCCCTCAGAGACTAGTGACCAACTGCATTTGCCCATCCCCATCGGGCCCTGGCCCCTCGAGGCTCGGGGCTGCCAGGTAGCCCTCATGGCTGGGCCGCCGAACCTGGTAGTAGCCCTGTAGGGGATTCCGAGCCACCAGGGCCGGCGGGCGAGAGGTGTAGTAGATTTCTGGGGGCCCAGGGGGAGCAGGTGGGGGCGGGGGCAGGGCCTCATTAGGCCCTTCGGGGCTGCTGTCCGGGTAGGAGGGCGAGTCCCGCAGGTTGGCCCCGCTGGCATAGAGGGAGTCCCGGCCGGGAGGGGAGGAGAGGGGCCGGCTGGTGGCCCCATCCTCTGCCGTACAGCTTTCCGACTCATCCAGATCACTCTGGTACAGCACCGACTGGGCCCGGGGCAGCAGCAGTGGCTCCTCCAGGGCCTTGTAGAGAAGTTCAATCTCTGCCCGGTCAGCACCCCCCGGCCCACCGGCCTCGTCCTCACTGACCCCTGGCACAGGGGGCACAGGAGGCTCTGGTGGAGGCCCTTTGGCTCCCCCACTGGCCCCCCGCAGGTTGTTGTGCACCAGCTCTGAGATGATCATCTTCTCAAAGGCGGCAGCATCCGCCAGGTTCCGGCCTCGGGGCGGCTCAGGACCCCCATCTCCTGGAGGGAAATCACCACTTCGCAAGGAGTAGCTGTTGTTGAAGTTGCCGTTAAGGGGCAGGGTGTCCATGCCACAGGCTTCCCGGCCTCCCAAGGGGTGCTCTGAGGGCAGAGGGAGCAATAAGGATGGGGCCTGGTTGGATAGGTAGCCTAAGGAGCTGGGGTCTGTCCCAGGCTCTTCCTCAGCTGCAGTAGGGGGGTGTGCATTAGGACCAAGCCTCCCAGAGTCTTTGAGTTCTTACACAAGTTTCAGAACTTCAAGTGGAGCCCTGCATATCCAGGTACACCCCCTAGGCTTGAACCCCTCACTTTCATTCTCTACCTGAGGGTTCCACCTGGCCACCATGTCAGAGCCTGTGGGTAGGGGCACCCCAAACGTATAGTCCATATGAGAGGCTACAGAAGGCTACTGCCTTGTTCCCACCCCACTTTGGAAGTGCTTCTAGGAGGCAGTGGTACTTACTGGGTTCCCTGTAGCTTCCTGTAGACGCCAGCCCACAGAAGAAAAGACAAGAATGAGTTAGGCAGAGGCCCCTTAGGACCTGCCCTTGGGGCCTCCCAATCTGGGACTCTGCTCTTCCCTGGATGCCAAGGCAGCCTAAGTGTCCTCACCTGGGGAGTTGAAGACTGGGGGCGAGGAAGGATTGAAGCCCACGGACTCTGCACTGAGTGTATTGTATGGGCTAGTGCCCCCACGGGGCTGGAGCACGGGGTTGGTCAGTAGGTGGTTCCCCATGGTACCTGCCCAAGGGAGGGGGTAAAAGGTTACAAGGCAGCCCAGAGACCTGGGGTGGGAGCTTCTGAGAGGAAGCAGCGCTGGGGGTGGGGGTGTGTGAGGAACTCACCTCGGTTCAGGGTGGGGGTGCTGTTGATGTCACCTGCCATAAAGGAAGACTCTGTCTGCTTCCTCACGGTGTCATTCCACATCCTCCGGATCCGGCTCTGGGGACACAGCCCAAACATGAGGGGGTCTCTAGGGCCACTCTGCCCTCCGGGGTCTTTCTGAGATTCTGGCAGAGCATTCCTGCCTCTTGGCCCCAGAGAGACCTGGTGGATATGCCTTCCCTGCCCGGGTACCTGGGTCCCTGTGTAGTATCGGGTGTTACTTCGCATGGCTGAGGTCTTAAGGGAGCCGTGAGTGCCCCCAGGGGGGGAGCGGATGCAGCAGTAGGAGTGGCGCAGGCACTTGCTGTACTCCTTGTGCACCTGTGAGAGAGGGGACAGTCAGCTGGCAGTGTCACTCTCAGAACCTGCTACCTAGACTGATTGTCATCTTAGTGGTTGGCAGGTCACTGGAACTTTGGCCCATAATCTTTTATCCACTATCAACTTTCTTATTCATCCGTTCATCCTCCGACTTCACACATCTTTAAAAGAACATGTACAGCCGGGTGGTGGTGGCGCACGCCTCTGGTGAGGCAAAGGCAGGCGGATTTCTGAGTTCGAGGCCAGCATGGTCTACAAAGCGAGTTCCAGGACAGCCAGGGCTACACAGAGAAACCCTGTCTCGAAAAAATGGAAAAAAAAAAAAAAAAAAAAAAAAAAAAAAAAAAGTAAGTCAGGGATAGAAGAAAAGTTTACTAACATGGTAAGGTTTACAAACTAAAGAACATGTACTATATGCCAGACAAAGGGAACATATGCTCTCCTGATCCTCCTGCCCCTCCCTCCCCAGAGCTAGGATTGTAGGCATGCACCACAATTCTCATCATGTGATGCTAGGGATAGAACCCAGGTTCATGGAGCTAGGCAAGCATTTACCAACTCGGCTATGTCCTCAGCCCATATAGGATTCGTTTTTGTCACTATCTTAAGACACACAGAGGGCATCAGATCCCATTACAGATGATTGTGAGCCACCATGGGGGGAATGAACTCAGGGCCTCTGGAAGAGCAGTCCATGTTCTTCACCACTGAGCCATCTCTCCAGCCCCTCACTTGTTCTAATTCTCCCTCATGTTGTTTTCTGAGACAGGTTTCTCTGTGTAGTCCTGGCTGTCCTAGAACTTGCTCTGTGAACCAGGCTAGCCTCAAATTCATAGAGATCTGCCAGCCTCTGCCTCTTGAGTGCTGGGATTAAAGTGATGAGCCACCACCACCTGGCTCCTTGTGTTTTTAAGCCTGTGACTACACATGTGCACAATCTGTGTAGTGTCCTCAAAGCCAGATGACGGAGCTGCTCAGCTCACACTGCTAAGGTTGACTCCCAGTTGTCTGTCACCCAAGGCTGGGCCTCGTGACTCACAGGGCCACAGAACATCCACAGTGAGATCTGCTTTGTGCCACCACCCTTCTAGAATCATCTTTCCTTCTGACTGAATACTCCCCACCCTGCCTCTAGTAAGACTCAGATGGTCCACATTAGGGAGCACCCGAGCCTCATCCTGGCCTCCCTCTCCTAACGGTCCAGAATACCTCTGAGGAGAGCTCTACCATCCTCACCTTTTTCTGTAAGGCGCAGTGAAAGACAAAGATGAAGACCCCCTGGAAGGCGTTGAAGGTAGTAAAGAGATACGCCATGACCACCGACTCCTTGTTGATGAAGAGGAGGCCGAAAGCCCAGGTGAGGCCCAGCAGGAAGAGCAGCGCAATGGCACCCAGCGCCCAGGACCTGGTGGCCAGGGGGACAGGCAGTCACACAGTACTCACCAAGGAAGACGGCCCAGCCTCAAGCCTAAGGTTGAGGAGGTCTTGGGAAGGCCTGCTGCTCCCTGCCAACTTCATCGTTTCAGCCAGACTGCCAGCCCACTAAAACTTTCTTTGTGGCCTGTTTTCCAGGTGTCCTCACAGACTCATTGCAGTCGCAGGCCGGAAAGCACAGGCTGGATGGACTGCTGCCCTTTCTGGTTCTGTTAAATAGGGCCATCCCAGGTACAAATACGCTCTCACTGAAAACCCCGCTGAACGGTACCAGTAATAAAAAGTTCCCCAGGGTTAGAGGCTCACTTGATGTTGTCAAGGCGACTGGAGTCGGGCTTGAGCACTGATGAGCTTCGGATCATCTTGTGCAGGGTCACCATGAGGAACACCAGGTTCACCTGGGTAGGAGCACAGGAAGCAGGCTCAGGCTGCGGTCTAGCCCCTTCTCAGCACCTGCTTTGCCCACCATTGGCAGCTATTTGTTATCACTGCTGTGAGGCCAAAGGTTGTGGCTTGGCATGAAACAGGGGCTTGGGCCATAACTGCAGGGTCATTGGCCTCAGTGCCAGGGACTGCTGACTTAGTCATCCTGGCCTTTTAGCTGCTCTTCAGGCTGTGTGTGTGTGTGTGTGTGTGTGTGTGTGTGTGTGAGAGAGAGAGAGAGAGAGAGAGAGAGAGAGAGAGAGAGAGAGAGAGAGAGATAGCATTAGGGGCCTTTTGCATCGTGGGCAAATGTTCATCACTGAGCCACGTCCTGGCCCCTCTGCTTGGTTCTGACAGTTTTTACGCTAGTGCCTTGTAGAGCTGGCAAGGGGCCCAGGGCTTAGGGTCAGGACCAGCTTGAATGAAAGGAGGCCCAGTCCTTGGAGTGCCACTCACCACAATGACAAACGAGACGGGCCCAATGAAGCTCCAGATGAAGTAGTTATCCACCCTCAGCCAGCAGCTACAAATAAAAACAACCAGAGTGGAAAGATGCCTGAAAGCCCAGCTACCCCACCCTAGCCCAAAGAAAGCCAAGAGCCAAGAAGATGGAGACCACAGGGACAACAGGGTGACTCACGCCTTTTCAGTGCCGTAGCTTCGGTAGTCAATGGCTGCTGCAATGCCTACCACCAGGGCTGGGAAGCAGTAGCCGCCCAGGTAATAGTACTTGGTGCGCGAGTACTCGCTCTCGAACACCTCCACCAGCAGCAGGTAGAGGTGCACGCCCTCCAGGCACAGCCAGGAGAAGGCGGCCAGGAAGAAGTAGTGCAGCAGGCCCGCAAAGATGGGGCAGGCGACCTGGAAGAGCAGCTTGGTAAGCGGCTGGTCCACACGCTGCAGCCCTTCCCACTGCCTAGCCTTGGCCCCAAGTGTGCCTCACCTCATACTGAGTTTTGTCTATTCCAACCAGGAAGAGCAGCTCTGCAAGGAAGAGGTTGATGCACAGGTTCTTGTGGATGGTGTTCCGGTCAGTCTGCAGGCCCCGCAGGAAGCAGAAGGTGGAGATGCAGATAGCCAGACAGACCAGAGAGATGACAATGCCAACCCAGGTGATGACTGACAGTAGCAGCTCATTAATACGGCCTTGATACTGGGGACAGGAGAAGGGGGTATACTCAGGGCTTGCCAGGTACCAGCTGAAGGCAAGGCCGTAGGCACAAGGCCCTCCAATGCTGCCCAACCAGCCACCAAGCTGGGCCCCATCCCTGTGCAGGCTCACTTCCTCATGCTCTGGAAAGCTTGTGACACCAACTTGTTTTCTCCAGAGTGCCTCAGGGACAGAGCAAGCCAGATGCAAGGCCTCATGCCCCAGGTAAGACTGGCGGCCCCCCATGCCCATGAGCTGGCTTGGTAGGCATCGCCCATGCTGTGTGCTCTCTAGGATGTCATGCAAACCTAGGCCAGCAATAAGCAGGCCTGCCCGGAGCAGCAGAGCACTGGCCAGCTTACGATCTCTCGGTGAGCCATGAGTACTGCGAAGTTGGTGAGGTGGCTGCAGGCACATGTGGTATGGGTCTTATTGGACTCCACCAGTCGGCAGCCCTGGGTTGACCAGTAGCCCAGCATGGAGCGCTCTGAGTAGTTCCAGAAGGAGCAGTTTGCATTGAAGTGGTTCTTGGCCTGTTACATAGTGGTGGACAGAGTGTCGAGATTACAAGTTCTGTTCTTGCTCTCATACCAGCTACAGGGACAGTGACAAGCATGCAGGAAGTGTCTGGGGGCGCCAAGGTGAACACCAGCTCCATGGTCCAAGCTGAAGCAAGGGAGCTGAAACTTACTCCCAGGTGGGTGAATGCATGGTTGGGATATGTAGTCTAGGAACAGAGGATGCTGGGAGTTTGAGGGGTACACCTGGGCTCACCTCCAAGTGGGCCACAGTAAAGATGACAGGGTCCATGAGGAAGACACGGCTGGACTCCTTGTTGATAGATGCTGCAATGACCTGTGAGTTGACCACCAGGGAGGCACCTCCAGGGCCACTGGACCCTGCCTCACCTGCCAGCTTCACTGTGGCATTTTCCGTGGACAAGAAGAGGCCCAGGTTGTTGTAGAGAATGAAGACAACCTTCACAACACCTGAGGAAGATGGGCACAGGGAGATACAGTGGCCATCCTTAGCCATAGCTTTCTATTGGGGTTCCATGGCTCTCAGATAAAACAAACCTGGGCTGTCACATGCCAAGCAGCTCAGAGGCCATTCCACAAGACCATTGTCCCTCAGTAAGTAGTTTAAATGACAGCACAATGGCTGGTTCTCTGACCCATTTTACTTTCTTTTCTTTCTCTTTTTAATTTTTAAAGATTTATTTATTTTATGTATACGAGTACACTGTAGCTGCCTTCAGACACACCAGAAGAGGGCATCAGATCCCATTACAGATGGTTGTGAGCCACCATGTGGTTGCTGGGGATTGAACTCAGGACCTCTGGAAGAGCAGTCAGTGCTCTTAACCACTGAGCCACCTCTCCAGCACCACTTTTACTTTTTGTACTCCCTTGGGCAGGTCCCTAACCTCCCTGTGCCTCCATCTCAAACAGGGCCAGAACCCAGGCCTCTGCCTCTGCAGAGCATTGGAATATATACCCACACGAGCGGCCGATAAACCATGATCCAAACACATGACTACTGTGTGCATACAGACGCAAGATCAAGGTGCAAAGTGGGCAACACGCACGCGCGCGCGCACACACACACACGCACGCACACAGACGCCACAGGACACTGACCATTGCGACTGTTCTGTTTGATGGTGTTGGCAGACAGCTGAATGGAGTTCTCGCTGGGATACTCCTGGGGGAACACCAACTCCTGCACTTGACCCTCCGTGTTCAGGACAGTTACCTCCAGGACTGTGTGTGCAGGGGAAGACATGCTATCAGTGTCTATCCCCAGAGAGGGTTCATGCTAAACCATGAGGCTTGCGGCAAAACTACAGGCCCAGGAACTGGGAAACCAACACCCCCCCAGAGTTTGAGATTGACCCTGGAGTAGCTGCAGTACTTACCCACGTTTTGTTTGGCAGCCAAGAAGCGAGCAGGTTCTCTGACATTGTCAGCCAGCAGGAAGGCGCCCTCCTCCAGGACATCTAGAAGCATGGTGGCTGTATGGACCTGTTCGGTGGCATTCATGTCTTTCCATGACTCAAGTGCCTCTGGCCGGAGCAAGTTGTCCACTGTCTCCACCACAGCCTGTGGATAGCACGGACAATGAAATGAGTCTCTTACATCCCCTAGTTCCTTGGACAGTCTTGCCCTCTCCTCTCCCTTCCATTCCCAAAGTCCCCAGGAAGCCAGGGCCCCTCATTCCCAAGAGCTGGGCCTTCCTGGGCTCACCTTGATATAGTCCTTGCAGGTTCTCTCTCGCTTGTGCATCTAGAGAAAGAAATGGAGGGAGTGGCAGGTGGAGACTGCACACAATGCTCTCCCTACCCTTAGTAGATCACTCTTCCAGAGGCCTTCCTCAGGCACCCGACCTCTTAGGAGTACCCAGGGCAGTGCAGCAGCCCCTGGGTCCCACGTCCCTCACTGGTCATGGCAGGGTGGCAGCAGGTGCCGAAGCACAAGCCAGAGCCTTCTTATATGCCCACCTTATTGTAGTTCTTGCCGGCCGACTCGCGTTCAATAGGCCGGAGAGCCTGGAGCTGGGCATCCAGGATGTCCAGCAGCTGCTCCATCAGCTTCACCGAGGAGGACACGTCCCCAGCATAGATGGAGCCCCGTGTGTGGCGGGCCAGCTCACTGGCAATGTTAGCCGCATTCTCTCCACTCTTGATCTGCATGAGGTGGGGAGGAGGGGCCCTCAGGTCCAGTGGGCACTGGCCTGCACAGCTGCACACTCTCTTGTCGCATGCCCCGCCTGCACAGGCCACCTTCTCCCTGTTGGCCTTCCCCACACAAGGATTATCTAAGAGAACCCTCGCCCTGGCTTTCAGCCCTGTGTGTCTCTCCAATGTTTCCCACTCCTCCTGCTGACCCTGGGCTCTGGCTGGCCTGCCTGCAGGGGGCAGCAGTCACTGTACCTTCTGTGCTACTTGGTTGACCCAGGGGGAAGTGCAGTTACTGAGGTCAGGGCCCCGAGGGTTCCAGAGCCCCAGAGCTGGGAGGCACTGGAATGAGGCAATTCCTGTAGAGATAAGACAAAAAACCCAAGAGAAGGAGATGAAGAGGAGCCAAAGAGGGAGGAGGAGACAGAAAGGAGGTCGAGTAAGAGAGGGACACTTGGGAAACAGCAAGAGGCCCACCCAAGCCTCCCAGAGCTGGCCCCCAGGCAAGATCCACGGAGGAGGGTTTCCTCACTACACCTCTCCCAACCCTGTCTGGAAGCCCTGGAACACTGAGTTGTTCCTTTGTCCCACATCTGTCCTGAAACTGGCTATGCTTAGTCTGAGGAGCTGAACACCTGCAGCTAGCTCCCCAGGTGCTAGGCTGCAGGCAGCACCCAGAGCTAAGCCCTTCCAGTTCAGCTGTCACTCCAGCACTCACCTCGTGTTCCCTTGGGGCAAGGTCTCTCCACCAGCATACCCTGTTGGGTAGCTGGCCACTGGACCCGGCGGACCTCTCGGGGTTCACAGAAGAGCTCAGGGGATACATGTAGATTAGGGGCCGGAGGCCGCCGGGTACTGGGTGCTGGGGCTGTGGCTGGAGGCAGGTCAGGTCCCAGCTGGTTGATGGCACCCACTGGTGTGTGGTGAGGGGCGCCCGGCGGAGTGGTGTGGTGGCTGCAGGCGAGGCTGTGCTGGTGAGGGGCGTGGGCCGAGCTGTGGTAGTGGTACTGAGAGGAGGGGAAGTGGCTGGGCCTGGAAGGTAGGAGACACAGGGCATGATCACACCCATACCTAAGGCACACCATGGGCCCAAACACAGGGTTCCTTGGCACCTTGATGGGTAAGCTACCTTACCCATTGAAGTAGAAAAGTGTTCTGGGCCCCCTAACCTTTTATGCTCAGAAGTCCCCTACATTTATATATACACACAGAAGAGAGTAAAAATATACTACTATGCCCCAAGAGGTGTCTCTCCCAGAGCTGGTACTGGGAATGTATGTTAAAGCTGTTGGATACGATCACCTCTTCATCTGTGACACAGCCGACTGAGGTCTGGTACCTGCCCACCTTCTCTCAGGACTGTGGTAAGGGAGCTCTCGGGCTGCCCTGGGTAGGTGATGGGAAGCTGGGGGGAAATGAGACCCAGTCTCCTGAGTCTACCTCCCCAGCTATTTCACACTAACGTCCCAGGCAGCACAGACCCTGGCTAGAGCCAGAATCCCAGGACTCAATTTTGAGGTAAAAAATGCCTCAGTCACTTAGTGCATGAGCTTCTTCTGTCAACAGCGCAGTGCACCTAAGCCTTGAAGACAGTAGGCACACTGCAGTGTGGACTGTAAGGAGGGTGGAGGTTTGCCACAAGTCGTGATTTTCTTTATCTTTTAGTCCCCCAGAGGTTACAGTGCGCCCTACACCCTGGAACCAGAGCCATCCATGTAGAACCCATCCTCACCAGCACTGGGTCTGGGGGTCCGAACTCCAGGCTATAGCGCACCACAAAATAGTTGTTCCACACATAGAGCTGGTTGTCCCGAGGGTTGTAGTCAACTGAAGATACGAACTGGTAGGGGTTGGGGAAGGCCAGGCTGACTGGCTCCTCTCGGTTTGCATTGGTGTTGAAGGCATAGTCCACGCGGTTGCCTGCCGCCTCGCTATCGTCGTCCACATAGACAGAGCGCAGCACGTAGAGGACGCCACACACCATGAAGGCATTGGAGGCCGAGCGCTTGTCGTAGCCCGTTTCCCACGTGCCCTCGAAACGCAATGTGTAGGGTTGAGCTGGCTCACCACCAAGCGCCCGTTGTTCCCTCAGTTGCATAGATGACCCACAGTCCGTTCTCATCCACTGCCAGGTCAATGTCGGTTTTGCCTCCCCAGCGGTAAGGTGAGGTGTCGTGGTAGTTGGCTGTGTTTATGACCGTCTCACCGCTCTTGATGCGGTCCGCAGGTCATATTTGACAATGTTGCGAGTGCGCTCCTTATTGTAGAAGACCGCGCCATCATAGACCACAAAGCCAGTGCCATCAACACGGTTGGGCAGTCTGTATGTGGTGGTGTGGCGTGCAGCCACATAGTCCTCCCATGAGGCGTACTCA